>NW_017277972.1:596586-637069 GCF_001594065.2 Cyphomyrmex costatus | reverse complement strand
GCCACCGCGAACGAATCGTGCGCGAACTTTTAAACAACGAGGAGGTGCTGGAGGTGGCGATGGACATCGCCATAGACATCGCCATGGAGGTAGCCATGGAGGTTGTCGGGGACATTGACAACCCTCCATGGTTACCTCCGACGCCACCTCCAACACCTCATATGGAGGACGCCGAGGACGACGACGTCATCGTCATCGAGGACGGCGGCGGTGGCGCCGAGGACGACGATGTCCTCATCGTGGAGGACGGCGCCGAGGACGACAACGACGACGTCGTCATCCTGTACGAGGCTCCCCCCATTGACCCGGTGCACCATATGCAGGTGGGGGAAATGGAGGAATTCCTCCGACTCCTCGCCCACCTGCATGGGCGGTAGGTCAATCGGGGGAGGAAGGGTCACCACTGTACCGCCGATGCAAGTATGTGTCATTTATTTTATTTTAATCCTTGTGCTAACCTGTCGTCGACCGATGACGTCATCGCATGCATCGGATGCTGCCTTTTGTAATATCCCGGGCGCGATAAGGCCGGCGGCCTTTTGTAATATCCCGAGGGGGACGGCCCGGCGGCCCCAGGGCGAGGGGACCGCGCGGCGGCGGCCCGGCGGCTCGGCTCCCCCCCGGTGACGTCACCCCCCCGCGCGGGTTAACCCCCCCCCGCCCTCACCCCCCCTCATTGCCCCATGGGTTTGAATCCCCTTAGTCTATCTACTTATCTAATAATAATTAATAATACGTATATTTGTTCCGGAACCGTCTAATATGCTTGAGAGTCTCCGAGAGACGTTAAATGCCGCGCGATCGGACATAATGAGACGCGTCAATCGGTGAGTTCGCGAATCACAACTTTCCTCGCGAACGAAGCATCGCGCGTAGTCGATCCTTGTCAGCCCAAGGGTAAATACCATTCGCGATCCTCTTTCGTCAACTCGAATGCGCTGTATATCGATTTTGATCTCTCGCGCACCCCCGTTTCTGCCTAATTGACTCGCTAATATCATACTTCCTTACGCTTTCTTCTTCCGGCTCTTGGAGTATTAACACGCATTCGAGTTACCGAAAATTCGTGTTCCGCGTTGTTAAAGTAATCCGTCGAGCTTCGAAAGTGATTCCTTTCAGTAGATAGACTAGGCCGATTCTAATCCGGGAGCTCTGAGGGGGGTGAGGTGCGCGGGGAAGGTACGGGGGAGGGGAGGAGGAGCCGGGCCGCCTTATCGTGCCGCCGGGGCCTTATCGCGCCGCCGCCGCCGCGCCGCTGGCCCCTCGCCTTAACCGCCTCCGCCGACCGAGATGTTATGGCATAATTTTTCAAAAGGCGCCGCCATTCTTTCGAGGCGATGCAGCCGATGATGTCATCAGGCGATGACATCATCATCGAATGAGTTTTTCAAAAACCGTCCCCACAGCGATCACGTGACGCATGCGCAAATTCGTCGGAACCCCCTCCAAAATGCGAGAAATAATTTGATACCGAGTATCAAATTTCAACGCGTTATCGTTCGCGATATGTTTTCCAGGAAGATCGGCGAGGACAGGTCGCGACAAGTTCGAGCGCTGTCGAACTTTCAGAGTGATCCAACGCACAAGGATCAAATTACTACGCGTTATCTTTCGCGATATCTATTCTAGGAAGACTCGTTATCTGTCGCGATAAAATTTCTAATCGGCGACAAGTTCGAGCGCCGATGATTCGGCTGCTGAACGAAAACAAGTATCAAATTACTACGCGTTATCTTTCGCGATAACGATATTTGTTCTAGGAAGACGCGTTCCGAGAGGTTAGGACAAAGAAGTCGCAAACGGCATATATAATGAGTCGGAAGCGCGGTGCGCCTCATTAAGTGTCGCGAATCAATCGTGTTGAAATGTGCAAGTATAATATACATAGTGATCGACGATATCCAAGGTATGGACCCCGACGGGATGATCGTTGACGAAGCGATCGAAGATGTGAACGTCGAAGACGTTATGGACGTTGAGTCTTCCGACGATAGTGTTATCGAACGATACTGGATGCGTTAGCGATCTGGAGAACGATACCGATCGTGTGCGAAAAATTATTCCGGACGCGCAAATCCGGGCATTGGGTGTTTTTCGCGTGAAACATTGCCAGATCCAGTGCTACTATTCGACAGGCGGTGCGCTAGCCCTGTGTGCCGAGTGCATGGTGAACATTGTCGATGCCGAAGTTGTTGATCAGGAAGCACGATACCGATTTCATCGAGGTATTCAGCGCTGGAACGTGCTCCAATTGCCGGAAACTGATGTGTCTGGTATTCCCGTGCAGTGTGTGCCCGATTTGCACAGCATAAAGGAAAAAAAATATGAACAAGTTGTGGGACGAGGAGCAAGAGTTTAACGAACTCGTGGAAGACGTCAAAGACGTGCTTGAAAATCCGCTGGACTATAGTGCGTGGACATCGCCGGTGCAGGTACTGCGCGACCGAGAGCTCCATGGTGATCGCGTTGTGAAAAACGTAAACGTGACCACGTACCCCGCTTACGGATGGTCATCGCTCGCGCGACGGGAAGCGTACACGCGGTTAAACCCATGGCACATAGAAAAACGTAAGGCTGTAAACGTAATCAGTAAGCGAATTGACCAATCACAGTTGAGAACGTAAGTGGCGGCCGCTTACGTTCTCAACTGTGATTGGTCAATTCGCTTACTGATTACGTTTACGGCCTTACGTTTTTCTATGTGCCATGGGCTTTACGAGACCAGTGCATAAACGCGGAAAACGCAACAGACTATAAATGGGTGGGGGATAAATTCGAGTATGGACTCGAGGCTTCGTGCGGTAACATCGCAATAGACACGTATAGTGGTAAAAGGGCCGAAGTGGTGATGATAGATGACGTATATATATTCGAGTACGATCGTAGGGACAATTCGCATCCTATTGTTAAGAGACTACGCGAACCGTGTGATGATAGATGGAGTGTGAAAAGTGCATCACTTGCCAAAGCCACAACGAAAAGGTGTTACATCTTTTTGACATTGTGTATTTAGAGCGGGCTTGCAAAACGTGCGAGCAACGTGCGTGCAAGTGCTCAGAATAACACTTTTTCTAAAATGAAAGACTACGAGCGTGTGGAACGCGAACTGCTGGAGCAGTGCGGTCGCGTCGCTATCTTGGCGGAGTGTTTCGCGTGGTTGGAGCAGTGCAACGAGTGCATCGAGAGCCTCGAGGAACTGTGTAGCGCCAAGCGTCCGCGTCTCACACCCGTCGGGCACAGACAATCCGCGGTGGCGAGGATCGCGCGACTCGAGGGTGCGAGAACTCTGTTAGAACGACGGTTCGTGCACGTGGGTCATGGCGTGGGTGGTGATCGCGAGGACGACAGATCTCTCGCTTGGCGCGAGATCGACGCCGCCTTCGAGAATCGCGTTCTAACCGGTGCGGTTATAAACTCTGGACACATAGAACCGCGGCAGTTTCTGGAAGACGCCGGTAGAGTGGTGCTCGAGCGTGTGCGGGGCGCTATAGAGAGACACGGTAGCGTCAAAGTGTTACATACTCAGACACACGCGACACTAAAATTTGACACTCGAACTTGACACACGAATACCGCAATAATTTTCGAAACTTTCTTTATCTATTAACCGCACTGTCACAGCACTTGTCTGTCACGAAAACTCGAAATTATAACGAAAACTCGCGACCACAACAAAGCGATACTCTAACCTTTTAACGACACACGAGTACACTAACCTTATTCCCGCGATCACACTTAA
This sequence comes from Cyphomyrmex costatus, assembly GCF_001594065.2. Lineage (NCBI taxonomy): Eukaryota > Metazoa > Arthropoda > Insecta > Hymenoptera > Formicidae > Cyphomyrmex > Cyphomyrmex costatus. The sequence goes on along the minus strand of NW_017277972.1, from coordinate 633,330 downwards.
CATTAAAGCTAACCGCATAGTCCTTATGCATGATTATGCTTATGCAGTACAACGTACCAACACCCTATTGACTCATACCATCCGCCATTTCATGACTGCTATATTATAAGTTATATTATATCACGTAATTATATTATAAATATATGTAATATTACAAGGAAGCTTATATAGAAGCCTCTCGATAAAACCACGATATGTGTTCAACGACTTTTAACAATATTATAATATTTAGTTAAACTATGAGACTCTCGACGAATCAGAACGCACCATTAGAAACCGATATCACGAATATTATGAAATAATTGTAAGAAATGGATTATATAGAATCACCTGAAACGTTCTACACCAATTTTACATACTTTTGTAACAAATTATTAATGTCATATACTCTCAACCAATCAGAACACGCCATTACCTGAAATTCTTATTTTTACTATAAAACTCACTTAGATTGTACAGAGAGCTTATACGAAAGGCCATGTCTCTAGGCCATGACACACATGTATTTTACGATTTCACACATCTTTAAGTTAATTATTCAACACTTAAAACTCTCGACCAATCAGCATGCGACATCACGAGACTACCATTTCGTACAACTGATCAGAACGCCAAAACACATAATTTAATATTATTAGCATAATGAGAACTACCTCCACAGCCTATCCACATCTTAATTTCCTTTTACTTACAACAATCATAATTATCCTTACAACAACCCTTTTCACAAATATCAGGAATTGCAACCTTTATATAAGACAATGCATGAAACATATCTTAACTACCTCCTTTACAACTTACAGATACAATTATTCACAAATCCCCTAGAAACTTATATCCCTAAGAAAACTAGTGTTGTGCCGCTACTTGCGACACAGGGTACGGGATCCACCAAGGATTCGGGAGCAGCAATTAATTATTGGAACACTTTTATTTTTTGTAACTTTAATTATATTTTCAATAAACTTTATTAATTTCACTTTCATACACAAAATATTTATTTCACATATACCACTTACACTACGCGTGTCGCGATATAACTTTAAGATCGTATTCGAGCAGAGTGACGCGCTACACTTTGATAAAATTACTGACTCCACTCTGCATCGGTCTTCTCATATTTATTTGAATTATTGAGGTCTCTGACCTTCATATTCGGCGCTTCTCGTCAGCGTTCCGCTAATCGGTCGAGGGCGTGATCGCGTAATCGCGTCGCGCTCGCGGTTTTAATATTATATTAAACTTATTATTAAACTTATTTCGCCGCGCGTTCCGGTAATCGGTCGAGGGCGTGATCGCGCAATCGAGTTGCGTTCGCGATTCATTTATATTATTAATTTATATTATTCTTATTTCTCGTCTTCGTTATTTCTTAGTTATGGCGCAATTTTCACTTGTGCAATTTAGCACTCGTGACACTAGTAATCTTATTTTTGAGAATATAACAACCCTTATAACAACTACCCTTAAATACTAAACATAGAAACACCCTTAATGAACATCCCCTAATAATTCTTATATCTTTTTAACACAAATTAAACACTTTAAAATAATATAAAGAACATAAAACCTTCCTGCATGATACTTACCACTTTATAATTATTCAGAATAACTTACCCTTATAAAACTTCGACCCCTCTTTTCAAATACCTACCTTTCAATATTCTACAATTATTCCAAAAATCCCTCAAAAATCCGAAAACCTGTAAAAATTCATGACAAAGAAACCTGACATCATAATTCCATGAATAGCTAATAATAGAAAATTCATCATGAATTCAAGGAAGATGATACATAATATAAATTCACAGAACTAATTGACCTCCTCAACTATCCACGGATTCCAAGAACGAGAACAAAGGAATCAGAGTACCACCTCCCTTTCAGTTCGCATAGTATAAATAAGCCGCACTCGCAGCAGTGTCAGATTATTCGTTAGTCAGTTGTCAGAGAGTTTATAGTACCTACCGGTACCCGTTAGTTAACGAGTGACGTCTAATCAGTAGTGCAACCGCCAGCGCAACCTTACATTAAGCCGAGATACATTAAGTATAAAAGAACCTCTTGTACTAAACAATTTAATTAAATAATATTTTATTTTAATAAATAAATACATTTTCTTTATGGTGTTATCTCAACTGGCGAGTATAATTTCATCTCTCTCTCTCTCTCTCTCTCTCTCTCTCTCTCTCTTTTAATATATATATATATATATATATACACAAATATGTCATACATCCGTGCGAAGATTCTCCAACGCTACAACTAAACGGCAGCAGTAAGATTTTCTGCTCGCTTATTCAAAGCCTCCTCCGACACGAAGCCATATCTTCAGCAGCAGCCAGTCATCGGAAACCCGATCGGTTCACTGACCAATTATCCTGGGGTTTCAACTCCTTAACTGCGAAAGAACCCGCAATTCATACTATAAAAATAAATATTAAAACTTAGGTGTCTACGCTCATTGGCAGGTTTTACCAACCCGCTAGGATGTGACAAAAGTGAACACCGCGTTCAACGGCGAGTTCATCGCGGGCGATAAACGCACAATTATGGGCATAAACAGTAAAAACTGTGAACTATATCGGTGCACCGATCTGCGCGAATGGTACGCGTCGCACGTTATCGAGCCTACGTTGGTGTCGCTCGAAGAGCATCAGGAACGCTACAGCGGGTGGGCGCTCTCGCGAATCCTGAACCTGACGATCAATGTGAACAAACTCAATCCCATGCGCGCGGCGTGTCACATTACAGTGCCACCTAAAATTAAGGACAAGAAAGCGCTGGTTAACGTGCGATCCATGGACAATGCGTGCTTCGCGTGGGCGGTGGTCGCTGCTCTGTACCCCGCGGAAAGACACGCGGAACGTGAATCGTCGTATCCGCATTACGCGACGGTACTGAACCTCGATGGCATCGAGTTTCCGGTAACGCTCAAAGACGTTGCGAAATTCGAGCGCTCGAACACGGTGTCGGTGAACGTGTACGGTATCGAGGACGGGGACGTCCTCCCTCTGCGGCTCACCGACTGCAAGAGGGACAGGCACGTTAATCTCCTATACGTGTAAGACGGCGACACAGGACATTTCGCGACGATCGAGCATCTGTCCCGCCTCGTCAGCACGCAGATTAACAAAAAGGGGCACAAGAAATATACACGCCGACCTAGAGTGCGCCTTGCGGAAGACGGAAGACGCTGCTGGGTCATCGTACGCGTACCAACGACACGAAGTGTGCAGCATAGCGTACTACGTGCACTGCTCCTACGACGACGCGTTATCCGAGTACAGATGTTGACGGGACAACGACTGCGTGAGCTGGTTCGCGCGCCAGCTAGAGACTTTGGCGCACCGCGTGAAGAACGCGATAACGATCAACCGGCCCATGGACTTTACGCGCGACGACTGGCGGAGATTCGACAGTGCGACGCACTGCCACATCTGCGAGAGGCCGTTCGCCCCGGGTGACGAGCGGGCGCGCGACCATTGCCATCTCACCGGACGATACCGCGGTCCAGCGCACAAGGGCTGCAACGTGAACTACAAGGACTCCCTGTACATTCCGGTTGTATTCCACAACCTATCGGGATACGACGCGCACTTCGTCATACGAGAAATAGCGACACAATTCCAGGGACAAGTGGATCTACTTCCTCTGACCAAGGAAAAGTACATTTCGTTTACGAAGCACGTGACAGACACCAGTGACAAAGATTCGCGAAAGTGCGTGAAACTACGATTCATAGACTCTTATAAATTTCTGAGTGCGAGTCTGGACAAATTGGCGTCGTACCTCGACAAGGACAAACTAAAAATTGTGAGATCCGAATTCCCGCACGTATCGGACGAAGACTTCGATCTGCTCACTCGTAAAGGAGTGTTTCCCTACGAGTACGTGGATAGCGTAGAGAAACTGGACGATACGCGCTTGCCGCCGCGCGAATCGTTCCACAGTTCGCTGACGGGCGATACCGTGTCCGAGAGCGATTATGCGCACGCCGAGAACGTGTGGCAGCGGTTCTCCGTGCGAACGCTCGGCGAGTACAGTAATCTCTATTTAAAAACTGACGTTCTGTTGTTGGCTGATGTGTTTGATAACTTTCGTAACAGTTGCGTCGCGAGTTACGGTCTCGATCCCGCGCATTATTACACACTGCCCGGTTTCACGTGGGACGCGATGCTGAAACACACGCGCGTGAAATTCGAGTAGCTCACCGATATCGATATGGTGATGTTCATCGAGCGCGGCATACGCGCGGACCAATAACAGGTACATGCAGTCGTACGACCCGTCGGAACCGTCGTCGTACCTGATGTATTACGACGTTAACAACCTGTACGGCTGGGCGATGTGTCAGCCATTGCCCTAAGTCGACTTTCAATGCGTCGACGACGCACACACTTTTGACTTTACTACCATCGCGTTGGATTCACCCACCGCGTACATTCTCGAGGTGGATCTTGAGTATCCGCGGCGTCTCCACGACGCGCACGCGGACCTGCCGTTCTGCCCGACGCGCGATAAGCCGCCCGGCAAGCGCGACGACAAGCTTCTCGCGACTCTGTACGATAAGCAGCGGTACGTCATCCACTACCGCAACCTGCAACAATGCACGCGTCACGGCCTTCGCGTAACGAAGATCCATCGAGTGTTGAGATTCGCGCAATCAGCCTGGCTCTGCGACTACATCGAACTGAACACGCAGTTTAGAACGCGTGCGAAGAACGATTTCGAGAAAAATCTGTATAAACTGATGAACAATGCGGTGTTTGGCAAGACGATGGAGAACGTGCGCGAACGCGTCGACGTTAAACTAGTGACGACGTGGGAAGGACGGTACGGCGCGGAGGCGTTGATCGCAAAACCGAATTTCCACAGCCGCAGCGTCTTCGCGGAAAACCTGATAGCGGTCGAATTGAGGAAACTCGAGGTGAAATTCGATAAGCCGATTTACGTAGGTATGTGCATCCTGGACATATCGAAAACGTGCTTGTACGAGTTTCACCACAAGTACATGGCACCGCTGTTTCGCGATAGATGCAAGATCATGTACACCGACACGGACAGTCTGATCTACCACATAGAGTGCGACGACGTGTACGAAACCATCAAACGCGACATCGCCAGATTCGACACGAGCGACTATCCCGCGAACAACGCGTACGGTATGCCTCTCGCGAACAAGAAGGTGCCCGGCCTCATGAAGGACGAGAACAACGGCGCCATCATGACCGAGTTCGTCGGACTCAGAGCGAAGATGTACGCGCTGCGCGTCGACGGAAAGAGGGACACGAAGAAGGCGAAGGGGGTGAAGAGCAGCGTCGCGTCGGAGCGCGGACGATATCGTTCGAAGATTACACCAGGTGCCTGAAGGAGGACATCGAAATGATGCGCAGGCAGGCGTGCATACGATCCAAGTTACATCGGGTGTACACGGTGTCGGAGAAGAAGATCGCTTTGAGTCCGTACGACGACAAACGGTACGTCGTACCCGACTCGACGAACACGTTACCGTGGGGGCATTACCGGATAGTGTAGCTCGCGAATCTATACACGCGTTTTATACATGTTGTATCGAGTGTTATGTATATAGTTTACCTGTACATATACCTATACTTGTACATATACTTGTATTTAGACTTTTATGTATTGAGTTTTACGTATTGAGTTTTATGTATTACAGGGAATCGTCTCCGTCGAAAGATACATCTTCGACGAAAAACTAAAGATACTATTGGGAGTTGCCTCCGTCGAAGGACAAGCCGACAAACCAAAGATACTATTGAGAGTTGCCTCCTTCGAAGGACAAGCCGGCGTCTTCAAACCAAAGATACTATTGGGAGTCGAAGGATCCTCCAAGGCAACGCCGTCGAAATACGTGCGTCCCCGAAGTCCTCCCCCTCCCCCGCCAGTAAAAGCGCGGGAGACGAGAAGTAAACACGTACGTTTCGTCGAACCTCCCCACCACTGAGCGCGGGAAGTCTTATCGGTACGAACAAAAACAATTCTTGGAATTGTTTGCGATACAAGTTCTCGGAACAAACAAGTCTTATCGGTACGAACAAAAACAATTCTTGGAATCGTTTGCGATAAAGGTTCTCGGAACAAACAAGTCTTATCGGTACGAACAAAAAACATTTCTTGGAATTGTTTGCGATAAAGGTTCTCGGAATTGTTTGCGATAAAGGTTCTCGGAATTGTTTGCGATAAAACCTGTCGCGACAGGTTTTCCCCCACTCTCTTCGATTTACCCCCCACTCCCTTCGATTTCAGAAAGCGCCATTTACTCGATCATTCTCGCTACGCTCGTCTGCGCGAACGGATCATGTTTGGCTTCTACTCCAAGATGGGCAGCCCTCAGAAGGAATCGTAAGTTTGTACTCTTCTTTTATTTTCCTTCGACTTTACTAATTACCGTCGTACGCAGGACGAAGCGTCGCGCGGTGCGCATTCTGAGTCGGCGTTACGACCTGACCGCAACGGGCTACAAGTTTCTGGAGATCGGCATCAACGTCGGTCCACCGAGCTACGTGGAGATCGTTCTGGGCGATTATCACGGACGCGAACTGTCCATGTCCCTCCAAACGTGGAAGGGTCTCTACGAGCAGCGACAGAATATCTACAAATTGCTGCGGAACGAGTACAAGGACAATTTTATAACCGTCGGACCGATTACGGCAACGATCTACGCGCACACCGATCTTACGCTCGTACGGCTCGAATCCCCAACCGTACACGTCACGATGATCGAATCTACGCTACGCCGTATGTTCGATCTCGACGGCTGCATCAACGTTACTTTCGAGCGATTGTCCCGACTCGTCGATACCGTCGACGTCAAGTACACGCGCTTCGCCAACGTCGCGAACGCTATAAGCGAGAGCGACGTCTTCGACATACGCCAGCTCGTCGATTGCGAGCTTCTCGCTTTGATTTTTAACGCGCAATAAAAAGAATTACTGTGTAACACTTTTTTTACTTACTACGTTGTACGAAAAATTATGAATAAAAAAATATATACTCTGCATATACTTCACGCGTACTTTCTTCCTAGCCTTTCTTTCCCCTCCCGCGCGTTATACTATAATTATATATTGCCTTCGAAACGAATCTGGGCGTTAGATGTATGCTTTACTACGCGAGATTATATTTGTAAAATAATCGACGCGTTACATAGGCCGTCGGCAACCTTACGGTAGCTATCAATCGGCGCGGCACCGGTGATCTCGGTTGTTTTTATATACAATAGATAGGGCCGTCGCTGCATCTCGATTGTTTTTATATATACATTAGATAGGGCCGAGACATTTCTCTCGCCGATGCATCTCGTCGTCAGTATTATTTCGTCTGTCATTTCGACAGTTCATCCTGACGAGCGGGATAAGTGAAAATTTCACGGAGACTAACCGCGCCGGATACCGTTCGAGCAACGCCGTTTTTGCGGGCATTGCATCACCCGTTCGTTTTCATATTTAAAGATTTACTTTTGCTCTAACCAACAGAGTGCGCGAGTGGTGTGCGTGCGTGTGTACGTGTGACATTAAACTAAAAAACAAAAACATGGGGCACCGTGAGCCCGGACGATTTTTCCTCGACCACGAGGAGGTGATGGAGGTGGCGATGGACATTGCCATCGAAATCGCCATGGAGGTGGCAGCGGAGGTAGCTATGGAGATTGAGAACCCCCCATGGCTACCTCCTACACCCCCCTCCTTCACCTCCTCCTATGGAGGACAATGACGTCGTCGTCATCGACGACGGGGACGACGGCGGGGACGGGGACGACGACGTCGTCATCATCGAGGAGGTGCGCGTCGTCGGTGAGGCAAATCCTCCCCCGATTGACCAGGTGCTAATGCACCACATGCAGGTGGGCACTGTGGAGGAATTCCTCCACCTCCTCGGCCACCTGCATGAGGAGTGGCGATAGGTCGTCGGGAGGGAGGGTTGCCGTTGACCACCGATGCCGCTGATGTGAGTAACAACATTTATTAATTTAATCCTTGCGGTCGTCGCGATGATGCATCGCCTGCATCGGCTGCTCTCGGCCGCCTTTTGTAACGGTATCCTCAGGGGGCAGCGGGGGGGACGGCGCGATAAGGCCGGCGGCCAGGGCCAGCGGTGGCCTTTTGTAACGGTATCCTGGGGGGACGGCATGATAAGGCTGCCCGGAGGCCCCGGCGCGGCGGCGGCGTGATAAGGCAGCCCGGCTCCCCCTCCCCTCCCCCGTACCTTCCCCGCGCACCTCATCCCCCCACCAGAGCTCCCGGGGTAGAACTCCCCTATATCATCTACTCACGAACATATTTAAAGTGTGTAAAATCACATACAGGATATTCGGCATGTGATAAATGTACTGTATATGGCGAACGTGTAAATGGACGCATAATTTTTCCATGTATGACAGATATTAATAAAAGGACAGATTTTTCATTTCGTTCACAAACAGATGAAGATTATCACTTGGGAACTTCTCCATTAACTAAATTGCCAATAGATTTGATAAAATGTTTCCCCATTGACTATTTACATAACGTATGTTTAGGAATTATGCGCAAGTTATTAAATACATGGATTAGTGGTCAACCATTATTAGTTAGATTAAGTGGTCATTTATTTAAACAAATTTCTGAACATTTACAACAATTAAGAATTTATATTCCTTTCGAAATTCATAGAAAAACACGGGGATTAGAACATTTATCTCGATGGAAAGGAACTGAACTTAGAACTTTTCTACTGTATGTGGGACCAATTGTGTTAAAAAATAATATTGATATAGCTGTTTATGAACATTTTTTACTCTTCCATGTTGGAATTTCTATACTGATTTCTGATAAACATATTTCAAAATTTTCTTTAAAATATGCTAAACAGATTTTAACAATGTTTGTTCAACATTCAAAAAAGATTTATGGTAAACAATTTTTAATTTATAATGTTCATTTGTTGAGTCATTTAACTGAAGATGTCGACAATTTTGGTCCTCTGGATAAATTTTCTACATTCTCTTTTGAAAATTACCTTGGTAAATTAAAAACGTACGTAAAAAGTCCTACTAAGCCTTTACAGCAAATATTTAGGCGTTTAACAGAAAATTATGCGTTGCCATCAAATAAAATTATACGTAATTCGCTAATAGAACTAAAATATAATCACAATTCAGGTTCATTACACACATCTGTTTTACATACAAACTGTAAACAATATAAGAAAGTAAATTTCCATGATGTAGCTTTCTCCATTGATTCAAGAGCTGACTGTTATTGTATGAAAATACCTTAATTCGAATTTTAAATACAATTCAACTAAATAACAATATATTTTTTATCGGTAATGAATTTATAGGTTGTGAGCCATTATATAAATATCCTTTAGATTCTAGAAAGTTAAAAATTTGTGTTTGCCACACAATTTCAAAGGAAACTAAAATCTGGTCAATAAATTCAATAACAGCAAAGTGTATAAGTGTTTCCATATTATAAGAAATCTCGAAATTGTTGGGTTTCATTCCCATTAATTCATTCGATTCTATAGATTTCTAGCTATTTATAACTATTGTTATTACCCTCTTTTAACACTTTATTTTTTAAGTAAAGATTTTTAATATTTCGTGCATTGAAAATATATATATATATGTGCATTATTCAATATTATATAAAAAACGCGAAATTTTATTTCTATACTCGGATGTACTCGGATGTAAATATTTCCATTTTATAGTATAATTTTTTATTGTATAGTTTTTATAAATGTGTGCAAAAAAAGAACTTCTATTTGTTTAATATAACAATTATATTTACAATAAGATTTAGTGTAATAATTTATAATATATTAAATCGGTTATACAGTCGTATATTTAACGTTATATGTTTATAATATATTTTAACAGGAATTAATAATGTGTGTGATATATATAATATTATAATTATTACATTATATAAGATTTTATTATACAACAATATATGTATATGTATTTGTCACATAATGGCAATAAATAATTTAAGAGTAGGAAACTTGTGTAGATTTATGCATCTTTATTTTTTCGCAAAAAAGAATATACATATTAAATAATGTCTAGTGCCTTAATTTTTTTCGAAGAAATGTTCAGAATTGGCATTCATATAATATACATACATATATATATATATATATATATATATATGTATATATATGTATATGTATGATTGGTACAAAAAGTTGAAGTAAAATAGTTTGTTCGTTAAATAAAAATATATAGTTTTTACTTCAACCAATTGCACCAGTGTACATCAATTCAGAATAACGCATTAATTCTTCGACAAATAACATATGTATATCTAACGTGTATATAACATTATATAATTATATAATCATTCTTATGATAAATCTGATGTTTAAGATAACGTACAAACATAATAAAAATGGTATAAATTTATCACATCCATTTACAATGTCATAAAGTCAACATCGTGTTATGCGTGGCCTGCAGTTATAATGTTAGCTAACAATCTAACGTTATTTATCGTCAAAATATTGACAAATAACATCAAATTGCTAACGAATATTAAGCTGACCATCAATAACATGAAAATGATAACGTATTTTTGACATCATGACAAACCAATGTAATTTTTACTATGTTTAGACGTCATCTTAAATGTAGTTCAATTTTGTAATAAGAATGGATAATTAATGACGTCAAATAGACGACACCTAGCTACCGTCACTAACACGAAAAAAATAACGTCTTTTCGACGTCGCCTTATGTGTACCTGTGACAAATCCACGTCATTTTTACGATGTTCAAACGTCATCTTAAACATCAGATTCTTCATAGAAATGACTAATTAATGACGTCAAATAGACGACACCTAGCTACCGTCATAACACGAAAAAAATAACGTCTTTTCGACGTTGACTTATGACGTTATGTACCTGTGACATATCCACGTCATTTTTACGATGTTCAAACGTCATTTTAAACGTCACATTCGTCATGAGAATGATTAAATAATGACGTTAAATAGACGACACCTTGCTACCTGGGGTAGGAGCGATAAAGAATGATGCGTAATATTTCTGACGTGTAAGAAAACAATTTACTCACCTGGTCGAAGAGGATGGACGGCGTCCGACAATTTGGCTATATCGGCCGCATCGTAACGAACAATTTCGGGGATCTGCAGGTAAGAGCCCAAAAAATAGGAAACCACGTTCCTGGTGTATCCCACCTCCCGTTGCACGCGTATTTTACTACTATCCGGTGAAACCTCGTCTGGTAACGACTTCCGAAATCGTATTACCGTGCGCTCCTAAAAGACGAAAAAATAAACCCAATAAAGCTAGACAACCGCATATTTCGAAGCGCTTTATACAAACTCTTTTGACAAATGTCGAATGGTGTAATGTCAATTCTAAATATATGACGAATATCATTAAATTTTTATATAATTTTTTTTTAAATTTGTTAAAGATGTCAAAAACTAGTCCTTGAACGAAGGATTTCTTAATTTGCTCAACAGTTTTTTTTTATATTCACCAAAAACAAACAAAATTTTTATTAAAAATTGAATGTTCACGTTCAAATGTCTGCAACTTCTCTATTATTATTCTTTCGTAAATTTTTTCGTTCAAGGAGTAGATTATTGAATATATTAAATGAATATTTTTGGTTTCTTATTTTAGATTACTCAAAACCGAGTAATAATGGTCATTGCAAACCTCCTATCGCCGATAGTCACCTGACAAAATACCTGCCACGCTCACAATTCACATTTTTAAATGTAAAATATAAGATTTGTAGTCTGGACGCAGCTTAAGATGTACACAGAAAGATAGAATAAGCATTTTTAAAGTCTTAGTTTTTGATTAAAAAACAAATTCCCAAAAATTCCTCCTTTTTCATCCTCCTGACTAGTAGTGCCCCTTTAAATCAATCGTTAACCGAATTACCTCCTATTGAATTTACTCACATCAATCGTCAATTAAAGAGTTTGGATTAAATTTGTTTCTATTGATTGTAAATTAAACTATATTTAATTAAATTTTCTCATATCAATTGTCAATTAAATAATTTTTAATAATTTTTGGCTTTTTTAATTATTGTATTAATGGAAAATATTTAATTGATAAATATGACCATCTCTGACTGCCTAACGAACAAACAACCCCGCATTTCTAAGGGGCCTATTATATAGTGTATAAGGTGACTTGCGTTATCACGAACAGATCAATGCCTTCCAACCTGGCGACAACGCAGCCGGCGATTATGTAGGTCGACTTTATGAAAAATTCTCGGGTTAAAGATAACAGCCGAGCCACTCTTGATCGTTGTTTCCAAGCACACTCAATTTGATCATCGTTGCAGCCTTTATAAATGCTATCGATCAATCAACGAAGTCGAGATTCTGGGACATTACAAAAATTCATTCATTCAAACTTTCTAATGTTCGCTTCCAAAAGTAATTTTACTGACTCTCCAACTTACTGACTCAAAACCAAATCCTATGAAAGGGGGCGAGTGAGAATGCCACGTTGTTGTTGGTACACAATCAATTAAAAATAGACCCCTCGAAATTCTTTATTATTCATCAATACAATTAGTACGTTTCGATTCTTTTTGAGTCCTCTTCAGCTAATATAATGAGCAATTCTCCCTTTTGGATTTTGCAAGTAATCACAACGAATTGAAAGATTTGATGCTATATATCTTGCAAACCTAAAAAAAACATCAAAATTGAAAATATGGATCAATTGTATCATATTGGAAATATATTGCTACTATTCTTTGAATACATGATGTATATAATATTCATATTGTTAAAAAGAATAAGAAGTATGCTTATATATTTGTTTCAGTACTTATTGTTAAACTAACTCATTTGCCCCTTTTCATAGGATTTTTTTCACTGCTTTCCTTGTGCAATTGATTCACTGGTAGTTGATTTTTTCGAAAGGCTTTTAGGCTATAAAAAAAATTTGAAAAAATTCTGGTACTCTTCCGATATTCAAGAATACGATTTTACAATGATATGACCTGAAACGTTTTCCATTTTTTTTTTGTACATGTCCGTTGAGGTAGAATAATTAAAAATTAAAAATTTACCTGGAATTTTAAAACCTCGGTTGGACCATGGAGGAGTTAAGACAATAATGGCTCGATATTCGAGTAATCGTTTTCTTTTATGTTTTATATTCGTTCTCTCTTCCATTATATATTTTCTCACACTCTAAAATTAATAGGAATACTGACGGTTTTAGGACATCATTTTTCAAATAATCCGAAACCTTTTAGATAGAATGCGTAAAGCAATTAACCTTCTGTCTGAAATTAATATTTTTACTTTTTCAGCCAAGTTTTTCTATTGTTCCTTAGTAAGCTAAAAAAGGTAATAAAAAATTAATGTTAAAATATCGAAGCAAAATCAGAAGTTTTATAAAATAAATATTTGAAATCTCTTATCTATAGAATTACATGATAGAATAATCAGTTCTTCTTTAATAGAAATAGAAAGTAAAAAAAAAGAACGTAAAGTGATACCTTTAACTTATTTTCGTAAAATATTTATTATCTGAGAATTTTTGAAATTTCAAAGTTTATGATTTCTTTTATCTGAATATGGATAAGAGAAATAAGAGATTGTGAGCATTAAAGGTTGCAATATAATCATAAAGTTTAAGGAGTAAACATTTAGCCTCATTTTCACAATATATGTATAGTTACCTAAAGATATTAATGGTTATCATGAAATTCATGAATAAATTTCATTGATAAATCTTTTAGTAATCTTCAATCGGGTAACCAGCAGGGATGGGAAAGTTACTTTGTAAAAGTAATTATAATTACAGTTACAGTTTTTCTCTTTTAAAAAGTAATTAATTACCGTTACAAGTTATTGACTCTGAAAACTAATTCGTTACAGTTACTTAAAATTTAACATTTTCATTACATGTGCGTCGAAAGTGGCTCCTTCCCGCACTCTTTGCGGTGCAAAAAGCCATTTACCGACAACCGAAAGTAGTCACTTCCCGCGGTCTGCAGTGCGAAAAGTAACGTCATGTGTGCGACAAGTAGCGCCACGAGACTTTCGACACAGCTGCACACAATTATCGACAGCAGTTTGGGAAATCGCTTTCCCCCTCCAAGTGACCGCTGCGCTCGGCGAGCTTCGGCTAGCCTCGGAGCGCCAAACAGCACTAAGCGAGAACACTAAATGAAATTCTATCTACTTGCGTTGCGGAATTACCATATCGTTCTCCTACTCATGTTATGTCCACGTAACTAATTTTTTCCGCAATATATCGATCATGCGATGTAGCGCCGCCTTTACATGTAAATAACCCAAGAACGCGTTGACGAGAGCGTCGTCACGCAAGAACCTGCCTTAAAATCCCCTCCTGCTAAGCATCCTTCCCTGTTGCGCAAGCATCCCCTCTTGTTGCGCAATAGATCCCAAATTGCGTAGGAGTAGGGCGACGGACTCTCAAACCTTTTTCGGGAAGCGCCCCTCTCGCTCTCTGGTTCCGGCTCTCCAACTGTGCGGATCGTTTTCTCTCCTGGGACACCGCCTGCAACGCCTTTGTGTAAGGACCACGTGTAGCATTTCATTTTCTTCCAAATCCATTTTTCACAACCAAACTTAAATTCGTTTCGGTTCCTCTTAAGCATAATAAATCTAATCGATAACTACTCAAAATTAATTCTAATTTTAAGTGAACTAAATAACATTTTTCCTATTCCTTTAGCGTCATAAATTTAATTAACACTTACGCAAAATAAATTCTAGTTAAGCGAAATAGTAATATTCTTTTGGATTACTAATATTTTAGTAAATAGAAATTTAAATAATAATATTAGCAATTTATAATAATTCGATTTAATTGTTTGTTTCGGTTTGATTTGAGATGTAATTGAAGCAAATTAGTTATAAAATATATGTACCCGTATTTTTATAAAAATCAAACGAAAATTGTTTAATACTCCTGCTATCGCTTCCATCCCATTTCCTTTTACTTTGAACATGAGGTCTTCGAAGCATCGATTGAGTACTCGAATTTACCAAGGAAGGATCCCAGACGCACCATAAAACGCGTCACCATCAGCAGGTTAACAGGTAACAGGTAACGATCGGAGTTTTCTAAATCTCCAATAGTAGCATTCAACGCGTTGACCACGTGGGACACCACGTCGCCATATCAGGGCTCAACCATTGCATTCCAACGCGTCGCCGCGCGCATCCGTCGCATCACCGTTTTGGAATCTCGATTCTGTCGACTATCGATGCGACTGCACTTCTCATAAATTCATCGACGTGCCATGCAACGGTGTCATGTGCCCTCCTCAAACGCCGCGTGGTGAGCTAGGCAACGTGCTCGACAACGATACGTACCATGCATGGATTGTCGATTCTCTCTGCGTAATATCGCGACTCTATTTGCATCGCACCAATCGAACGACATTTTGCGACGGCTGTTATAATTTAGAAGAATCCCGCGCACGTTCCGAATATTATCTCACACGACGTCATTGCCTGCAATTTGGTCTGCCGCGTGAGTTCGAAAAGTGCGCGAAGTGTTCCGCGTTGCTTCCCTCCACGCAACCAATCACCGATTGCGGCACGTGTTCCGTATTACGAGGGGATTTCATATCATACTTAATCAGGATCGGTGACCATCGATGGTATGACGCCGGGGCTACAATACTTTTTATTTCACAATCCCGCGTGTAAAATCGTCTAAGGAATTTTGTAACGCAGTAGAGGACCGCCGGGCCGTAACAAACTGGTGACAGCGGTGGAATTCCGGTAATTTTATCCCCACACGCCTTATCATGAATACCCGCTCGAAAAAGGGAGACGAAGGCGCGACCGCAAAGCTTAATGAGGATGAGTTGGAGGAACGTATTAGGAATCAAGGTACCGCGTTAGACAGGGAACGCGCCGAAGTCGACAGGGAACGGTCTTCCACCGAACCCGTGAGGCCGAAAACGCGCGGTTACGTAACGAGCGAGATGTAATATCACAGGAGCGCGAAGCTCTCAATAAAGAAAAGGAAAATGAAGGAGCGCGCCGCAATAACGACGATGCATTTTCAATCTTGAGGGACGAAGTGAGACGCGAAATGTCTGACCTACGCCGGGCGATTTCCGAACGGAACGACGCCTCGTTTAATTATGAGTTTCCTGCGGGCCAACGTTTCTCGGGAAGTCAGGAGCCTCCCTTGCCGAGCAGCTCCGTAGCCGATTCCGCGCAACCTCCCCCGATATCCCTCCGAGAGGCCACCAACAGTGTGCCGTGGTTCGACGGTTATAACGTGCCGGTCTCGCAGTTCGTCCGTGCTTGCCGACGAGCACGAGAAATGGTACCCCCACATTACAAGAGACCATTAACGATATTATTAATTAATAAACTTCGTGGACGCGCCGTTGAGGATGAATCCTGCGCGACCGTAACGCAACTAATCGACCTCCTTAATGGAGCTTTCGGATCCTCTAAAACGATTCACCAACATCGAGGGGAACTGAGTACGTGTTGTATAAAACCAGGCGAGCACATGCTCGATTATATAAGTCGCGTTAAAGAACCTACGTTCGTTCATCCTGGACGCCGAACGCAGGATGCGTGGGACCGTAAGCGATAGGATAACTGCGGAAATTGATGAATTAACCGCCGCATCATTTTGCGATGGATTACCCTCCCTTTATAGGATTCAAATGAGCCGCAGCTGCTCAGTCCATCCCTTCGAGGCATTTGCGGCTGCCAAAGCTCTTGCGGTAAGAGAGGAATTGGAGCGGCAGAGAAGAGGCCCGCGGCGTGACGACACCGCAAGATCCCGCGTCGCTACAATTCCGCACCCCCCTATACATCGTTCAGAACTTCGCAGGGACGTTACTATACCCCGATACCCAACAGCACCCTTCGTGCGAAATCGCGATACACCGCCGAGTACTGCCGCGATCGGAAATAATCCTCGCGTCGCGCCCGCTCCTGAGCGACCTTCCGACGCGTCACCAACGATATGGTGTCGCTATTGTAAAATCTCCGGGCACGAGATTCAAGATTGCCAAAAACGACAGTATAATAACGCGCGTCAGGGAAACCCGGCGGGCCCCTCGAGTCGCCCGGACTCGCCTCGGGTGGGGCCGCCTCCAACGCGTCCGGTGCGATCTATTCAGGCAATTCCGGAAGAAGAGCCCGAGTCGGAATCCTCCGAATAAAAGATTTCTCCCACGCCCCAGCCATTAATGTTCGCGCCGAACAATTCAAGGGGGACGTGGCACTTATGATCGATACAGGCGCCGCGCCGAACTTGATAAAACGAAATAAATTAAATCACGACACGCTCATCGATACTCGCGATCTACTGCGTCTTACCGGAATTACCGACGGCCAAGTGGGAACCTTAGGGTCAGTAATAGTTAGCGTCGCCGGACGAGAAATAAAGATGCACGTTGTCGCCGACGATTTCCCGATATCGTGGGACGGCATCTTAGGAGCTGATTCCCTTCATGGTACCGGGACGATCAACTTCGCGGAACAAACGGTTCAGTGGGGCGATGTCTCATTCCCTTTCATAGGAAAGAAAACATTTAAAATTCCGGCACGTTCGAATGCCGTTCTCTATGTAAGAGTAACAAATACAGCCGTACAGACCGGTTACATGCCACGCCTTAAACTGCACAACGACGTCCTCTTAGGAGACGCCGTTGTGACAAATCGCGACGGTAAGGCGTACTTACGTGCCTTCAATACGGGAGACCAGGAACTGGAACTCCCGGTTCTCGCAGTCGAATTAGAAGAATTCTCTGACTCACATGGGCCTTTCGATGATTCTGCTCTAGGGCCTGAACCCGCAAAACAGCCCTCGCGCAACTTACAAGTAATGCTACCCAAGTGTAAAACTGGGAACGACTTCTGGTTTGGAAAATTTTGTAGAGAATCGAAAAACATTTGACACGTTAATTTTCTTTTCGGCAGACATGTTATTTTAGGGGTTGAAAAGGGGGGTGGAAGATTGAGATTTTTTTAATCATGTGTAAGGCTTATAGGCAAGGCGGTGTAGACGTATTAAGAAAGTCAATGCTGATATGAAGAAATGATGATGAAACAAGATTATTATAACAAAAAGAATAATTTTTTTAATTGTTTAAACAATAATTGTTTAAACAATGATTTGTAAAATGTTAAATATCGAAAAATTGCAAGTGACATTAAAATTATCTACATTGGACAAGTCTAAATAATTATATGATATTTTTAAAAATTTGCATTAAACAATCGGTCTGTTTAAGTTTAAATAATTGTTTAAATTTTTTTATAACAGACCGATTGTTTAATGCAAATTTTTAAAAATATCATATAATTATTTAGACTTGTCCAATGTAGATAATTTTAATGTCACTTGCAATTTTTCGATATTTAACATTTTACAAATCATTGTTTAAACAATTATTGTTTAAACAATTAAAAAAATTATTCTTTTTGTTATAATAATCTTGTTTCATCATCATTTCTTCATATCAGCATTGACTTTCTTAATACGTCTACACCGCCTTGCCTATAAGCCTTACACATGATTAAAAAAATCTCAATCTTCCACCCCCCTTTTTAACCCCTAAAATAACATGTCTGCCGAAAAGAAAATTAACGTGTCAAATGTTTTTCGATTCTCTACAAAATTTTCCAAACCAGAAGTCGTTCCCAGTTTTACACTTGGGTAGCATTACTTGTTAGGATGCGTATCACAAAGTCAAGTAGCTGCCGACTCGGTCGGAGACAGAACGAAAAAGGTGGAAAGCCTTCTACGCCTAGATCATTTAAATTGTGAAGAGTTAGGGCACGTACGGCGACTGATCGATAAGCATAGCGATGTGTTTCATTTGCCCGCCGATAGCTTAGAGTATACGCGAGTAATGAAGCATGCCATAGTCACTACTGACGAGCGCCCATTACATATTAAGCAATATAGATTTCCGCCGATCCACAAGGAGGAAATCCAGAGACAAATAAAGCAATTATTAGACGACGATATCGTCAGACCATCGTCGTCACCATACAACTCTCCCTTGTGGATCGTGTCCAAAAAAACCCGATTCGAAGGGAAACAAGCGTTGGCGTATGGTAGTGGACTACCGAGCGTTGAATGAAAAGACGGTAGGAGACGCCTATCCACTTCCAAATATTGTAGAAATTCTCGATCAATTGGGTAGCGCAAAATACTTCAGCGTGTTTGACTTAGCGTCGGGTTTCCATCAAATACAGATGGACGAAAATCACGCACAGAAAACCGCTTTCTCCACTCCGCATGGCCACTATGAGTTCAATCGTATGCCATTCGGACTGAAGAATGCGCCCGCTACTTTTCAGAGATTGATGGATCTTGTACTCTCCGGACTGCAAGGGGCCGAACTCTTTGTATACCTTGATGATATTGTAATTTACGCGAGCTCCCTTCGCGAGCATCAAATAAAATTTGAAAAATTAGCGGCGCGCCTGCGAAATGCAAATTTGAAATTACAACCAGACAAGTGCGAGTTCCTTCGCAAGGAAGTAACCTATCTCGGGCATGTAATTGGAGAGGATGGAGTCAAACCCGATCCAAAGAAGGTGGAGTCGGTGGAGAGGTTCCCTCGACCCATTAATGCAAAAAATGTCAAACAATTCCTGGGCTTGGCGGGATACTACCGCAGGTTTATTTTGAACTTCTCGAAAATCGCTAAACCCCTCATGAACCTCCTGAAAAAGGATATCGCATTCGTCTGGTCCGATGAACAAGAAAACGCTTTTAATAAATTACGATTAGCGTTGTGTTCAGAACCCCTACTCCAATACCCAGACTTCACTAAACCTTTTGTTGTAACGACAGACGCCTCCAACGTGGCGGTCGGTGGCATACTTAGTCAGGGACCGATAGGAAAAGACCTACCAGTGTCGTACGTGTCAAGATTGTTAAATAACGCCGAGCAAAACTATTCAACCACTGAAAGAGAGTTGCTCGCTATCGTTTACTGCATAAACCATTTTAGGCCGTACCTTTATGGGCGAAAATTTCAATTAGTCACAGACCACAAGCCTCTTGTGTGGCTGCACTCAGTAAAAGACCCGACGTCTCGGCTCGTGAGATGGCGGTTAAAATTGGCAGAGTACGACTACCAGGTGGTCTACAAAGCAGGGAGCATGAACGTAAACGCAGACGCTCTTTCAAGAAACCCTATCCCGACATCAATATTTCCGCTACACAGAACATCTATCCAGTCAGGAGCACAATTTTCCATCGACGAACAGAGCGAATACTCGGATGTAGATCTCGACGATGAAACAGACTCGACTGACCCCGACGACAGTAACAGTGATACAGGTGAACCGCACGAGGGCATCCACAACGAGACTCACCTCCCAACCCGAGCTAAAATTTTCGAGATCCGCGATAACATTAATACGCGTAATGATAACGTCGTAGTAATCGTCACTCTCGATGGCGAACCTTGCGATACTGGGGCGCGTCTAATGCAAGATCAAAACGAATTGCCCAGCCTAGAAGCCGCGATAGCAGGGCGCGCTTTAATCCGTAAAACGGGAAAGAAATATATAATATCACTGGTAATGGGGGATCACGTCTCCGAGAAGGCACAGGTAGAATGCCTGAGGGAAGCCGTAGAATGCCTCCGCGAGGTCACACGCGAATTACAACTTGATACAATCTCGATTTCTAAGAGCACCGTGCTCCGCTTGCCGTGGGACGTTGTGCATTCTCTGTTGGCTAGAGAATTTCGCGACTCCGATGTCCAAATTACAGTTTGTTCTAACGAAATCATCGTACCGTTGGAGGAAGACCGACGGAAAATTATCTCTGAGCACCATGCTACGACGCTTGGCGGACACAAGGGAATAACGAAAACCGTGAACAAAAGTAAAAATCGGTACTCGTGGCCTAGACTGAAGGAAGACGTTCAAAAATACATCCGCAATTGCAAAGAATGCCAAGTAAATAAACTAGTAAGATTAAAGACGCGACAGCCTATGATACTGACAGACACTCCCGGAACAGCTTTCGAGAAAGTATCGATGGATATTATGGGCCCTCTGCCTACGACAAGAGACGGACATAATTATATCCTTACGATACAAGACCTCCTGACGAAATACTCCTTAGCAATTCCTTTGACGCGAATGACTGCCATCCGAGTAGCCGACGCGTTCGTGACAGAATTTATATGTATTTTCGGCGCTCCAAAGGTCGTTCTGACCGACCAGGGGACAAATTTCACTAGCTCTCTTATGAAATGTGTAGTTAGGAGATTCCGAATTGAACAATGTCGTACCACTGCCTATAGACCGCAGTCGAACGGGTCGATAGAGAGGTCACATCACGTACTCTGGGAGTATTTGAGACAATTTGTAAAGAGAGACACATTGGGACACAACTTACCCGACTTTACCGCGACGTCATGGAACAAAAGTGCGCCTTGGAACAACAAATCCTCCGCAACGCTCTTGCATTGGCAAGCATTGCCCCGGACGAAATGGCTCATCAAATCACGAAATCACCTGGATATACAGCAACCGTTGCTGGCGAAGTAATTCATTTAATTAAATGCCTCCCGGTGGAATGTAAACTTCAACATACAGATACATGTTATACCGAACTCCCAGTGTCATGCCGCAACGTATCATCGTTTCTACTTCCACGCTCACACATCATCACACGCACGGCCGTACCTCGCGACTGCGGCGATGTTCTTCCAACTATGTACCAAATAGATGGGACGTGGTTCAGAATAACAAGCAGGCCAATAGAAGCATTGGCACCGCCAACAATCCAACCACTCACGAAGCCGGCTTGGAAATACGTCAACTTGGAAACATTGGCGACTAGCGGGATCTACTCTGCCGAAGACCTGGATCGGCTAAAGGGGCATATCATGTTCCCCGTTGAGCGGTCGTCCATGATAAACACGATTGCCCGTGGCGCAATGGGACAAACAATACCACCCGGGAGCATCTCCATGATGAACCTCATGGACGAGGGGACCCTCAACAGACTAGCCAGAAGCACAGGACAAAGGCTCTGGCAGGGATTCGTAAGTTTTGGCCCCGCAAGCGCCGGAGTGCTAGCCATATTCGTCATAATACGTGTCGTAAAATTAATTATCGACACCATCATAAATGGATACGCCCTGCATACTGTATACGGATGGAGTATCCACCTTCTGGGAGCTCTGTGGAGCTCCGTAGCGAATCTATTGTTGCATTTTGGGCGACCAACACCCCCTCGGAACCCAACTCGTAGCAGAACCTATATACTGGCAGGGGATGCACTAACAGAGGAGCAGAAATTCATATTAGCAACCAAGACTCAACAAGAACCAACGAACAGCAAACCAGAAGACACTGGATGCAACTACAACGAACTCCGCGAGTATCTTCGTAACTAATTTTTTCCGCAATATATCGATCATGCGATGTAGCGCCGCCTTTACATGTAAATAACCCAAGAACGCGTTGACGAGAGCGTCGTCACGCAAGAACCTGCCTTAAAATCCCCTCCTGCTAAGCATCCTTCCCTGTTGCGCAAGCATCCCCTCTTGTTGCGCAATAGATCCCAAATTGCGTAGGAGTAGGGCGACGGACTCTCAAACCTTTTTCGGGAAGCGCCCCTCTCGCTCTCTGGTTCCGGCTCTCCAACTGTGCGGATCGTTTTCTCTCCTGGGACACCGCCTGCAACGCCTTTGTGTAAGGACCACGTGTAGCATTTCATTTTCTTCCAAATCCATTTTTCACAACCAAACTTAAATTCGTTTCGGTTCCTCTTAAGCATAATAAATCTAATCGATAACTACTCAAAATTAATTCTAATTTTAAGTGAACTAAATAACATTTTTCCTATTCCTTTAGCGTCATAAATTTAATTAACACTTACGCAAAATAAATTCTAGTTAAGCGAAATAGTAATATTCTTTTGGATTACTAATATTTTAGTAAATAGAAATTTAAATAATAATATTAGCAATTTATAATAATTCGATTTAATTGTTTGTTTCGGTTTGATTTGAGATGTAATTGAAGCAAATTAGTTATAAAATATATGTACCCGTATTTTTATAAAAATCAAACAAAAATTGTTTAATACTCCTGCTATCGCTTCCATCCCATTCCCTTTTACTTTGAACACGAGGTCTTCGAAGCATCGATTGAGTACTCGAATTTACCAAGAAAGGATCCCAGACGCACCATAAGACGCGTCACCATCAGCAGGTTAACAGGTAACAGGTAATGATCGGAGTTTTCTAAATCTCCAATAGTAGCATTCAACGCGTTGACCACGTGGGACGCCACGTCGCCATATCAGGGCTCAACCGTCGCATTCCAACGCGTCGCCGCGCGCATCCGTCGCATCACCGTTTTGGAATCTCGATCCTGTCGACTATCGATGCGACTGCACTTCTCATAAATTCAACGACGTGCCATGCAACGGTGTCATGTGCCCTCCTCAAACGTCGCGTGGTGAGCTAGGCAACGTGCTCGACAACGATACGTACCATGCATGGATTGCCGATTCTCTCTGCGTAATATCGCGACTCTATTTGCATCGCACCAATCGAACGACACTTTGCGACGGCTGTTATAATTTAGAAGAATCCCGCGCACGTTCCGAATATTATCTCACACGACGTCATTGCCTGCAATTTGGTCTGCCGCGTGAGTTCGAAAAGTGCGCGAAGTGTTCCGCGTTGCTTTCCTCCACGCAACCAATCACCGATTGCGGCACGTGTTCCGTATTACGAGGGGATTTCATATCATACTTAATCAGGATCGGTGACCATCGATGGTATGACGCCGGGGCTACAATACTTTTTATTTCACAATCCCGCGTGTAAAATCGTCTAGGGAATTTTGTAACGCAGTAGAGGGCCGCCGGGCCGTAACACTCATTATCTAGAGGCGGGAGCCATTAATTAAAGAAGAGCGTTGCAGAATCGTCTTGCAATAAAGATCACATTCCGACTTTACACAGTAAGGTAAATATGAAATCATCAAGTATCTATCCATATATGTATATACATATATATGTATGCCTATACGTGTATCCATGTTCACAATGTAATAACCTCAAAGCCGGAATTCTGTAACCTCTTAACGACGATATTGTTGTTGCTATATGTCGTTAAGGCGTTACAGAATCTCAACTCTGTTTTGTGAGTTTGCTGTACTAAAAAGATTATACAAATCAATTCCTCGTTGCAGGATCATAATTTGCGTCAATGGTATTTATTATCTAACGACCAAAAATGAATAGCAAATACATTATAACATCCAATAACAAAACTGATAGCATTCTTACACCAGAAATCACAAAAATTGTCAAAGAAATAATTGCAAATCTGTTACTGAATAAATCCAGGGAAAAATATACAAATACATATGATAAATTTGATGAATTGGAGATCAGAAAAAAAAATAAAATCACTGTCTAAAAATATAATTTTGGCATATTTAACAGAATTGTCACACACTCATAAACCATCAAGCTTATGGGCAACTTACTCGATGCTGAAAAGCATCTTGAATGCTAACAATAATATTAACATACGTAATTACCCGAAACTTGTTTCATTTCTTAAAAAACAATCCCAAGAATTCAAAAGTAAAAAATCCAAAACATTGACAGCGGAAGAAATTAAACTCGATGAGGCACCAGACAATAAATATTTGGATCTAAAGGTAAATATTACAAATATAAAAAGAAATGTTTATATTGTATAAAAATTTTTATACATTATTTACATGTATCGTTAATTATTTACAGACAGCTTTGATTTTTGAAATTTGTGGTGCTTGTAGAAGAGAAGAGCTCACCAAAGTAACAATTAATAACATTCAGGACAAAAACGATGTATTATTAGTGAAAATTCCAGTAACAAAAACTTATAAACCGAGATCTTTTGTAATCTCTGATGAATTTTATACTATTTGTAAAAAATATATGGCTTTGAGACCAGTAAACATCCAAACTTCCAGATTCTTCTTAAATTATCAGAATGGAAAATGTACCCAACAACCAATAGGAATTAATAAATTTGGAAGAATGCAAAGTACGATAGCATCGTATCTAGGATTATCAGATCCTTCTTCTTATACCGGCCACACTTTCCGTCGCACTTCTGCCACAATATTGGCAGACTCTGGGGCTAATATTATAACTTTATAGCAACATGGTGCATGAAAATTTAGTATAGTTGCCGAAGGATACATTGACGATTCCTTTAACAATAAAAAAAAATTTCTTACCAAATTATAAATTCGATAATCGATACACAAAGTACTTCAACACCACAAACACACTCGACATTCAACTACAACAAGCCATCAACATCGAAAACTTATATTGGAGAAAACAAAGAAAATGTGACTACATCAAAAACATCAAATACATCTGACACAAAGAATATATCACCAACGTGAAGACTGAGCTCGATGACAACAATCAAATAGGTTATGTTTTTACCTGTTCATGTCGATTCGTAAAAACATAACCTGTTTGATTGTTGTCATCGAGTTCAGTCTTCATGTCGGATCATGTCGGGTTGTGTATGTAACGCGTTTCTTACAAGTGATTTAGATTAGAAATAAACAATTAACCAGTATTAATTAATAACGATAAATCGATAGAATCGTTCGTAAATTGTTCCGTGTGGTGTCGGAAAGTATCGATTAAATGCGTTAGTAAATCAATGAAAGTGTTTTAGATACTACATATTTTTAAAAGAAAAACGAATTCCTGTTTTTTTACTTGACATTAGTTTGTCACAAGAGTCTTCGTATTGCTTTTCCACTCTTGTAGAAAAGTACTGAGCACTAAGAGTATTTTGAGGTACTATTACACCAGCGCAGTAGTGCTGAGTAGTGCTGTAGTACAGTATTGCCTCAAAATACTCCTAGTGCTCAGTAGTACTTTTCTACAAGAGTGTTACGTCCTGTAGACTCCACGATTCTTTTCTTTCAAAGGGTGTTGGTCAGCGTCATGTCAGAGTGAGATTTACGAGACAGGCCCGAGCGCAGATATTTGATAATAGGGCTTAAGTGAACTCCACGCGCTGGGAAACTCGTAAATCCCACTCAAAAGAAAAATCAAAAGAGGAAAATAGCAAACACACAAAAGGCTGGCAGAGATTAAAATTGCGAAACCGTACATTTCTAAGCAATCACACGATAACGAACACTCAAAAGTACTATCTGAGGGCGACCCGCGACATAATAAAAAAAAAAAAAACAATTCGTTCAAGAAATAGCAGGTGCCATGTCCATTGCGTCAAATCATAAATTTCCTTATTGTCAAATCTCTTCCGGGGAGACGCGAGACCAACTATGATAAGACCCAAGAAAAATCGTAAAATCTTTATTACTGAAACTATCACAAGAAGACGCTAGATATCAGCAACGATAGAAGTTAAGAAAAATCGTAAATCATGTCACAAGTTACTAGCGTTGCAACAATTTCAGACAAAGGAAAAGCCCGCCCTTTTGGAGTATAAATACGAGGCCCTCGGAAGCGCACAGAGTCAGTTCTAATCATCAGTCCACCGTGTCAGTTGTCCGAGGCGATAAGCTCGAGTCGACTGGCCGGACTCTCTTTCTTGTTCGCTCAGTGACCTCTTTGATCGGAAGTCAGTTGTCCGAGGCATCGCCCGAGTCAACTGACCAAGATCTGGTGGTCGGTTAGAGTCAGTGCACCGAGGCCCACTCACGGCCCGTCCACCGCTGTCCACGTCTGTGCGCCTCCGAGGTCGCTGACGTCCACCAGGAGCACCCACGACCGACCGTCCGCCTCAGACCCACCGAAAGCTTTAAAGTCTGGCTCCAGGAGGTTTGATTGGAAGCTCCACCATAATAGACCACCTCAGGGGGACCGATCGCCGCCACCTTTTCTTCAGTTATTATACAAGTAAGACATTTCCGTTCCCTTCCTTACCCCTTCACCTTCCTTAATAGGAGTATGCGTATGAAAATAATGTGCACGCAACTCCAATTTTTATTTTTCTTCCACACTTACTAACCGCTTCAATTTTAGTGCGCACTCGGGATGCGACTAGGGAGCCTCTCCCAAGAGGCCCTTTTATTAAGGACCCCCGCCGGAATCCGCGGCCTAGGCAACCTCTGATGCCCGTAAATACTACGCCGCCGCTCCCCGTAAATACTACGCCGCCGCTCCCCGTAAATACTACCCTGCCGTCTCTCCCTGTTGATGTTACACCGCGCCTCTCCGTAATAATTACCCCGCCGTCTCTCTCTACGACACAGACACACACCACCACACACATACAATATCCTGAACCCTCCTACTCCCCTGTCGATTCCTCAGAATTCCCCTTAGATCTTACCAAATTCCCGCTTCTAATTGATTCCCCTTCGATTTCTCCTCTCCCGATGCACGAGAGATTCCCTCCCCTTTCCGTGCACGAGATTCCCACTCCCCCTCCGCTCACAGAACCACACTCACCTTCCCCCGTCACCCCCTCCTTCCCCGAGCAGACTTTTCTCCCTCCCGTTACCACCTCCTTTCCCGAGCAGACATTCCTTCCTCCCGTTACCACCTCCTTCCCCGAGCAGACATTCCTTCCTTCCGTTACCACCTCCTTCCCCGAGCAGACATTCCTTCCTCCCGTTACGACCTCCTTCCCCGAGCAGACTCTTCCTCCCCCTGTTACTACCACCTTTTCGCCACAGACCCTTTTTTCCCCAGACCACGAAATTGTAATGTACCTCCCCGGAATCTCCATCCCCTTCTTCCCACACTCACACTCATACGATAATTTTTGTTATAAATATCTTATGTTTTCGATATAATTAATTCGTAATTTTTATTTTTGTATTTATATTTTTGTAATTTTTATTCACGCACGCACGCACGCACGCACGCACGCACGCACGCACGCACGCACGCACGCACGCACACCTTATTCGTTCGTAATTTTTTTTTGTATTCGTATTCTCTTATTTGTAATGTTTGTTTATTATATTACCATAGTATTAAATAAATCTATAAGAAACGTAATTGCAAAATGTAAGAATTGCTAAATATTATTTATTAATCCTTCTTGTATTCCTCCTCATTTCCCATAACCTTAAGATCGCACAGGTCCACGCCCTGGTCATAGGGATTAAGTTCCCTGACCTGAATTAAAAGACCAACGATCGTTGCCGCTCACGGAAAAAGGTGTCATAATGTCTCTTTCGGGACACTGACCCATTTTCCGGAACATTTAAATTTTGTTAAGATCTGCTGAAGATGGCTAAAATATATAGCCGAAACGTCTGGAATTTTTAATAACGATGTACTTACACCTCATGGAAATAAACGTTGGATTTTATTACATCATTTAGTAAATAAATAATTTTTTATTTATATTAACGTTGCGCATCACTTACCGCGCCGACTCCTATATAGCCGATTTTAAAATTGTTTATGTTAAGCGTGATTTACGGGCGACTTTTATTTGCTAGAAGCAGCGTCTTGTGACGTCAAATTCATCGAATTCATCGAATTCGGCGAATTCGCTACTAAAAACTTCTTCTAGACGCGTGTTTGTTTCTGTTAGCGTCTAGTCGCGGCGAATACCGCTTTCGACGCTTGACGTTGGCTTGTCGCTAGTTTGACGCTGGCTTGTCACTAGCTTGACGCTGGCTCGTTGCTAGCTTCTTGCTGTTCTTCCAGAGCGAATTTTCAAGTCGTCAACGTAAGAAGACGAATTTTTTCGAAACGTCTCGGCCACTCAGCCATAAGTAACAGCCAATAGTTGACTAGCATCTCGCGCATGAGCAGTATAAATCGAGCTTCTTTTGACGCTGCTAAATTCGCCCAGCTATTGATCTCAAGCGACCAATGGACGCTGCGACTTCAAAATTTTAGTCGTTAGCGAATAAAACCAAGCGTTTAGAAGAAGTTTTCATCAACGAATTCGCTGACGAATTTAGAAGCTTGCTTCAAGCAAATAGTAGCAAAGTCGACAGCATTCGCTGGCGAATTACTGACGTCACTAGACGCGGCTTCTAGCGAATAAAAGTCGCTCGTGTAAATCACGCTTTATATTTAAATTACAAGAAGTTGATTATTAACGATTATATTTGTTTGATATTATTATTAGATAAAAAGGTTTAAATCTTTGAGTATCCTTTTTTGAACATGGCTTGAACTTTTCATTTTTATGATATGATTTTTTTCGTTTTTATAATATAACACGAAATTATATGCTAATGTGTTACTATTCGGTAATTATCGATATTTTTAGTTTCATGCTGCTCCGCGTAAGCGAGGACGCAGCACCGTTTTACATCGATTTTCCAGCAGGATCCCCAAAGTCTGTATTACCGACCTCGATCAAGTTCGGCTTTTACTTTAGGATTCCCTTAATACACAAGAGAAAAACTGTTAAAATAATCTCCAATGCATTTTTGATGAATAATCCAGTGCATTGGAAGAGGAATACTCTTTCTGTAAATGTTTTTGCTTAAACTATGAGTTACTAGAAATTTTATTTCATAATTATATTAATAAAATTATGTACAAATAATAATTATATTATTTTTTTTTTAGGTGTAAATATATTCCTCTCAATATATTATACAAAAGAGGAAAACTGTTAGAATAATCTGCAATAAATTTTTGATGAATAATCCAGTACATTGGAAGAGGAATATTCTTTCTGTAAAAGTTTCTGTTTAGAATATGAGGTTACCGGAAATTTCACTTCATAATTTGATTATTTTTTTGGATGTTACAAATTGATCATTCAAAATATTGTCCATCGTTAGCAACTACTTTTTTCGATCTTTCTGGTAATAGGTGGATTCCACGTCGAAAGAACGACACATCTTTTGATGCTACCCATGAATCGACCTATTTTGGTATCTTCATAAAAATGGAAGCGCTGCTCAAACAAACCAATGGGTCATCGATAGAAATAGGTGGTAATCGGAAGAAGCAATAATCTGGAGAATACGGCGAGTGTGATAGGACATTCCAATTAAGCGCTTCTTAAACGTTTCCTTGATATAGTTTTGCAACATGTGGCCGAGCATTGTGTCGTGCTGGAAAATCACTTTGTCGTGTCTTTTCGCGTAATCTGGCCGTTTTTGCTTCAATGCTCGGCTCAATTGCATTAACTGTTGTTGGTAGTTTCCCAGTGATGGTTTCGTTAGGTTGAGGCTGTTCATAATACACTACACCCAACTGATCCCACCAAATACAGAGCATGAGCTTGGCGCCATGAATATTCGACTTTGCCGTCGATGTTGATAGTTCGCCTGGTCTACACCATGATTTTTTGCGCTTCGAATTATCGTAGCGTATCTATTTTTATCACTTGTCACGTTACGATGCAAAAAACTTTTTTTTTTGTTTCTTTGAAGCAACAATTCAAGTCATTTTGCGCCTTTCGACGTCCCTCAGCTTCAACTCGTACGGCACCCTATTACCTTGCTTTTGAATCATTCCAATACCCTTCAAACGTCTGGAAATCGTTGATCGATCAACATTTAATGATTCTGCAAGTTCTTCTTACGGTTGACTCGGGTCTTCATCAACAAGTAGAGTTTTCACTTCCTCATTTTCCAACTTTTTCGGCTGGCCTGAAGCGTTTCTTGTCTTCTATGTCAAAATCGCCTTTTTTATAGCGTCAAAACCAATACTCATAAGTTGAAATCGATGGAATATAATCACTATAAGCTTCCAACAGTATTCGTTGACTTTCAGCAGCACTTTTCTTCAAATGGAAGCAAAAAAGCAAAGCTTCCCGCAAATTGCGTTTTGTTGGCACAAAATTCGACATATTCAATTCTCAAAAAACAATGTTTAGACTTCGGTAAAATGACACTGAAAACTAAAGCCATATGATAGTGCTTTGACTTGAAGATAGCAACAATATGGCCCGAAGCGATATAGTATATAGAGTTACACCATCCCTTAAAAATCTTTTAAAATTAATGCACACTCATAATACAGCGCAAAGCTTTTAGCCGAATGTATCAATCTTTTATTTCAATTAAGTGGAATTGAAATGAATCAGATAAAAATAAATCAAATAGAAAAAATTATATTTTCGATCGAAGTAGACCTTTATGCTTAATAATTCACACATATGTAGATTTACAAATACATTATTCAACTGCATAAATTGCGTGCCGATCCGGATTTATCAGATTTAAAACGCAATAAACTGAAGCCAAAAATAACAAATCAACATTGAGTTCGTCAATTTAATGATGATACTAATAAGCATCATGAAACACTGCAAAAACATTCCTTTTTAAGCGAAAGTGGCGTTTCGAATCTCATTCGAAATTGCGAAAGACAGTCATTACTATAGCAATAATTTCGCATGGTTTGGACAAACAAGCGAATGTAACCCTTACTTAGTAAACGTAGCGCATTACATATGATATATGCTGTGATTCTCGGTAAGGCGACACACTTGATTACAGCAAATATCACGGACCATATCGAATTTGATAATCTTACATGGAAAAACGAGTGATGACCAAATATCGATTTGGCGTCCGTTTTTATGATTTTGATCTACGCGCCTTGATTGCAATTTTAGATGAGTATCAAACCCGTGGAAATTCGATTTAGTCAAATATTTATGATAAGGCTCAATAAGTATTAAACAACTAATATAATGAAATAAGGGCAATGAGCCAATTTTCATTAAAATCTTTAAATCAATCTAATATATACTCGATTTAGTCACTTTCTTGAACAAATTGATCGCGTTATACTTTGAACGATGAAAATGATTGTTCAGCGCGACTGAGGTCAATCAATATCTCGTTTGGTGGTTGGCTACGATTTTCGCAGCAGACTCTAATCATTTTCAAAGTATTGCAATAAATGGCAGCGATATTAATTACCTGAGTGGATGCGCCAGTCTTCTATGTGGGAAACTGACTATGCTATTAACTGGCAGACGTTTTGTTATGTAAAAAGACAGGAAATAAACGCCCGATCAGCCATCGGCCCAAATAATGATGTACGGTGAATGCTCGAAGCAGTTGCTACGCGTTCCACTTTGCTGACCGTTCGCCGTGATATTCGTGAAAACTATTGACAATTCGATTACAGTCGCGATTTTCAGAGATAAGCAACATCAATGTACAATTATTATAAAAAAAAGAAGAAACGACGATGTACATGCTACATACATATATGCAGGGTTGGCAACCCTGTTACCTTATAAAAATAACTCGTCACCGTTACCGTTCTTTTTCCTAAAAAATAACTCGTTTCCATTAATCGTTATTGATTTGCAAAAGTAATTCGTTATCGTTACAGTTACTCAAAATATAACGAATCGTTACTTTTTTCGTTACTTTTTTTCTTGGCACTAATAGAATATTATGGGAAAACTTTTTTGATAAATGTAAAAAATGATATTAAAATTCTATTTTTTAGTAGAGGAATAGAACTAAAAAATGTATATATATATACATATACGTATATACACATTTTTAACTCAATTTTTTTAAATTATATACACACAACACACAGAGATATACATTATTATTAATTATATACATACAATATATAATATTATATATATATGTGTGTATACATATACATATGCATATAAATCTTTACGGTATATTTAATAAAAAATTATACTCTATTTTTTGCAATTTTATATATATATATATAATGATATGTGATATAGCGCGCGCGCGCGACATGATTTGTTTAAACTCTTATTATTTTATAAACCTAATACCCTAATGAAATAAAATTTATAAAATAAATAACTTCTTTATACTCAAATTTTGAAAATTGCGTATGTGTACGTACATAAAAGCTCTTATAAAGTTTTTGCAATAAGAATTATTATTTTCAGATTTTAACGTCGTTAAATATTGATTTGAGATGCCAAAAGAGCATCAAATAATTATTAAATAGTTAATCAATTTAATTCGTGATAGTATTGCGGTAGTTTATTAGAGTTGCGTTTCAAAACCGACAATTGTTCGGCACGCAGTTTAGAAAGATTATAAATATCAGTGTATAAATTCATGCGAAATTATATATATAATATAAACAACTAAGATCCAGTTAAAACTCATAGGCTTCGTATTCGTATTAATTATGTTGTTACATTGACGGTCTTTTAAAATTTAATATTGTATTATAAAGTTGTTAAATAAGTACATCGAAATAATAAAAATTATCCGTTGCTCCCGTCAGTGATAGATTCATATCTCGAGGTTTATGTGTAATATAAATTTCAATTATTATAATAATAGCACAATAGTTGTTCATTCAGAAAATATCATGTTATTTTGTAGAATGACACGATGCAATGTAAAGACAAATATTGTATAAACTGTAATAATGATTATCTCTTTCAGAAATTTTTATATTGAAAATAAAAATTAAAGGAATAACAGAGTATCAGGAGAACGTTCAGAGAATATTCACTATTATCGGGCTATCTTTTATTAAATTTCAGTTTATCATTCAGTAATATTTAGCAAGTAATAGTCATTGAAGCGAAAAAATATGAGGGAAACATGGACGCTTTACGTTCATAAAAATCATAAATAATATACGTATTTAACTTCAGTTGATGAAGGATCTTATAGCGTTTTCTCTTGGCTGCACTATTGCCCACCAGTGCAACACTCAGACAGTGTATCGTGTTTTCTTGACTGGTGGTAGGCAAACTCATTCAGTGTAACATGTTTCCGTGGCTATAGTGTAGTGCAAATTTTATGCACGAAGTGGGGTTTTGCTACATGATCTCAAAGGGACGGTGTAGAGCAAGTTTGACATTTAAAATTTGAAAATGGAAGTCAACCAGCAGCAGAATTAAACACGATAGCATGAAGTAATGTACATCATGGTGTATGTTACTAGTGTAGTACAGCACTGATGCAGCACTTACACTAGTGTAGTGTTAGGTTACACTCTGAGGTTACACTCATGGTCCACAACTTTGCTTTAATCATTAGGTTTTAAGCTATAAGCACTAAAAAGCAAGCTATAAAACTTAACATTTTAAATCAAATAGTCCACAATATGGACATAATCTTAAGACCTCAGGCAGCGAGATTATATGCAACATAGCAGCACTTAAACGTAAATATGAGGTCAATAATATAATATAATATAATATTAGATTTGCTTTGACATATTTGACGAGAACCTCGTCATCAATTCTGTCAATTTTGCTTGCCGTTGTAAAATGCTGTAGATGTCATCACTCGCGATACACTGACATTTAAAATCTCTTTACGTGTCGCAACCATTATTTCTGGTCTTTCATTGGTTGATGCATACATTCAGGACTTATTTAGCGTTAAGAAATGGGAATTGCCGATTTCGTTACAGCTTATGTTTTACGGATTAAAGTGAGTTTGAGGACACATATGACGTCACCTACCGCTTAAAGTTTATTAACGCTTACGTCCACTTAAAGCAAGGTTGCGGACCAGGCCTCAATGTATTCCAAGAGAAAATGCTATTATTAATCTTATAGGCAACGCCATTAATGTATGACTATACCAGGAAAGCGTGTTAAACAGAGCAACGCCTAAGCTTTTCAACATGCGCGCATAATACTGCATATTTACATGCGGTATTGTTTTATAACGACATCGTCATCATTCACACGTGTTCAATGTGTCGCGGATTCGTCGGTGTAAAAATACGCAATAAAATTTGAAACGTTCAATTTCTCGCACTTCTCGGCATCTTTCAAGAGTATGCAAACCGGCGGCGTAAACCACCAATCGATATATAGGCTAAGCCGGCTGACGAGGTTGCAAGTTTTTCATGCGTCACGTCTATTAATGCGACTGTATATATACTTGTCTGCGTGCGTCGTTTTTTTTTGCCGACAAAAGTTATCTCCACACGAAAGATTTAAATACACACAATTACGACATGCCTATAAAAATATTGGATAAATCCATACAGTTAATATTTGAATCAAAATTTATTCAATGAAATTATATAAATTAAAATTACGAGTGTTAGAATTTAATTCGTTTATAATGTCATTATTAAATACTGTTAATCTTGACGGCGTGAAAATAAAATATCGAGAAGTAATAATAAAAATTTACACGAATAATAAATTTAAATGCAATATTAATTCATGCAGTATTTTGATACAATAATTGACAATTTTCTTCACCGGTAATGCACGCGCTATAAACAAAAAAAAGATTGAATGGCAAACGATCCGTAACGTGAATTAAATTAATTACCTGTAATAGAACAAAATCTCGACCGGGACGAAGCACAAATGTCGCTTTTACAGTTGCGTAAGCGAAATTAAGCATAAGAAATCGAGAGGTGCGTTTCGACCTCGTTGAAACGTTCGACATGAGTGCAGTTTATTAAACCGCCTGTAATATTTCTACGCGAGTAATTTTTGATAGTAAATCTGCGAGTACGAGTGACCCCAAGAATAACATTCTTTTTTTACGCAACGTAATGTGATCAAATCGAATAGCTGTGCGTAAGTCTAATAAGGATAACACGCCGGTGCTATCGGATCAAGCCTGTAAATACAAGTGTATTCGATACGCCCTCAATGCGCGGCTTTTAGCGCTTTCTGTATCTAGGATACTCTTATCAAACCATCTCCCGTTGTGCAAACACGGCACTGCACAAACACATCGTAATAGTGACGTAACTGCTGTCGCGAGAGTCTGGATTGGATCGGAACACGCGCATCGCTGGGGCGTACAGATGGAAAGTGCGTTCAAACACAGGAACAGAGCAGGAAATCGATATCGACGCCGATTCGTTTAGGATCAACGCGTGCGCGCGCGAGAGAGGGAGAAAGTGAAAAAGACAAAGAGAGAGAGACCGGATGCCCGCTTCGACGAACCGTGTCCAGCGCGGACGATCTCATTAAATTCAACATGACCCATTCCCGTTCGCTCGCGACAGATACGGGATCACGCACGGAGTAGACCTCGACAACGCCGGAATGACATCGCGCCTGCAGCAATGCAGCTACACCGCCGCATAATGCGCGCGGGAGCGTGTTAATTTCACGCCGAAAATATCGCGCCACGACGCGTTTCACGGTTGGACGCGGGTATTATTGGCGATCCCGTTACCAATCTTGCCGTGAATAAATCGAGATCGTATTCAGCGACCGTATCCTGACCGCGTTTCTAATTTTTCTAAACTTAATCTGAACGATATAGCGCGTTTAGCAGAGATGAGGCGTTCGGTTTCTCAGTTTGCGTTCTCGCGTGAAGCAATGACGTCGAAGAGGTGCAGAGCATAAAAACAATATAGTAAAAATGACAACAATATTTATTATCGAGAAGGATATAGCTGTAACGAAGAGAAGACGAAAAATAATGATTAATCTTCTCCGAAAATTTCATACCGCAAACGTCCAAAATATGGACATATGGGTAAGGGATGGACGACGACACCCTGGAACATCTCGAAAGAACTGCGGAAGCATATTAATTACAAATTGCTCCGAAGCCATCCATCGATCGACACCAAACCATTCATCACCTGGCGATCACCAGCACAGTTTTGAGTTCTGAAGCGCGCAGAGGATCGATCAGTCGGCTGATCCCCACTTCAGTGCCCTCCTTTCTTCCACCGCCTGCCCGAACATCCCCGCCGCGACAACCGAGGGGTCAACGGACAACGGTTAATACGATTTCTCTTT
The DNA here is from genome assembly GCF_001594065.2 of Cyphomyrmex costatus. NCBI lineage: Eukaryota > Metazoa > Arthropoda > Insecta > Hymenoptera > Formicidae > Cyphomyrmex > Cyphomyrmex costatus. The sequence continues at coordinate 596,657 of NW_017277972.1, read as the reverse complement.
CTCTCTCTTTAACCTTGTCTCCCGTAAGCTCTCTCTCTCTCTCTCTCTCTCTCTCTCTCTCTCTCTCTCTC
>NW_017277972.1:582865-595468 GCF_001594065.2 Cyphomyrmex costatus | reverse complement strand
TTTATTTTATGAAAGACATATTGCAACGTTTTTTTTACATAAAAGTTTTTATAGAAAATATTTAATAATGTTAATATAAGTTAAATAATAATAAAAATAAAAATTGTAATTGATTCTACTTTAATTTTTACGAATTTATTAATTTTTACAATTTATAAATTTAAAGAAATTTGCGGGAATGGATGATAAATGTCGGACCAATCACAAACCGGGGAGAAGGTGGCCAGACTCTTATTAGAGGGTCACTAGTGATAGTTACTACCGCAACCCACTCGCTCTCTCTTCTACGTGTACACCTTCTTCTTTCCTCCCTATTCTCTACTCACTCTCACCTCCAAGTCCCAAGTCCTGTTCCCTCCGGATGAGCTGTAATACGTACATTGGTGTGACGATCGCTGGTGCGCACTATGGGCCAGAAAGCGACCAAAAGTCGATTCCGGAAATGAGATCAAACAAATATCATTTTATCATCTTGACACTTTAAATAATAGTATTTTTAAAATTTTAGTGATATTGATCAACTACTGTTTGGCAATAACTTATGTATTTCAAATTTACAAATGCTAGCAATGATCTTCTTTCCAAATATTTCCTTATCATTATTTCATTTTATCAAATACAAAATATTTTATTGCTTTTCATCCATCATTATATACAAACGAATTACTGATAAATTTGGTACAAAAATAATGATTACAAAATGTGAATTAAAATTATACTCATATATTATTGAATTTTTTGATAGTTTGCACTTAATGTCAATTTGATACTTCCCTAAATTCCGCTATTTATTAAAATATTCAAGATGTCATTGTGTTCCTTAGAGTACAATATACATATATTTGAAGAATATAGTACCTACTCTTACTCGTTTTTGCATATTTTGAAAAATTTTATAGTAATTTGTCCGCGCGCCGCCCAAGGTAAACGTCACAACGATAATCGTGGGGGTGACTCAAAATGTTCTCCTATATATCTATTTCTACCAGTGGCATTTATTGCGTTATTGAATAGTTATTAGCATGTTTTTTGCACATTTTCATGTTAATTGTATTGCATTTATGCAATTCGCTATTCGCTATAAACAGCACTTATAGCAGTTGCATCGCAGATAGTATTAAGCGTTACAAGACGGGCTTCTCCGTTTTTCTCTTCGACACTATACCTATTGCGCACTTGTAAAGATTCCTAAGCAAATTAATCCATTTAAAAGTATGAGTGTGAAAGTAAAACATCACGCTTTTATTCGTCCATGATCAAATCTAGAAAATTTTACTTGTATTCGATGAGACCTTCGCGACAATTGCAAAATTGAACACAAAAAATCAACTTCTTTTGATGACGCCGAGAAGAGAATCGAAATTTTGGACGACAATTAAAAAATGGAGTCAAAAAAAGACACGTTGCGATACTCTCGTGAAATCTAAAAAAAGCAAAATAGAAAAAAATCGCAGTTTATTCAGGCTTTGTTTGTCTTGATTGCGAAATCATAAAGATCTTCAAGGGAATAATTCGCATAAGAGTACCTCGCTGAAGCTTTGTGGAAAAAAAAGCGAATAAAAGAAACGGAATGAGTATAGCCTCTGTGAAGTTAGCATCTCAACTTTAAAAATCGGAAATTTTAATAACAGTTCTGCTTGCACCCGCAATAGTTCTACAGTTCCTAATAGGTTTTATCAATAGTTCCATCGATTTAAGCCAAAAATTTTAAAAAATAAAAATATGCGGTGCTAACTTCGCGTGACACCGCAGGATTCGAAAAAGTCGATTTTTTCGATGGAATCATATAGTTCTTGAAGAGTTCTACAGTTCCTGATAGATTATAACAATAGTTCCGGCCAATTAATATTTTTAAATAAATTAAATTAAATTAATATCCGCTCAAATAAATTTGCAAATTAAACTTAATATACCTCCCAGGTCAAGAACAAATTGAGCTTATACTAGTTGTTAGAAATATATATAAATTTATTATAATAATAATACCGGTATATACGGACAGTTTCGACTTCACAGAGTCCTCAACAGCCGCAACCGAATTCTTAAAAATTAATTTAGTATATTATGAAGAATATCATAAGTTGGCGTTATATATATTTCTAACAACTAGTATAAGCTCAATTTGTTCTTGACCTGGGAGGTATATTAAGTTTAATTTGCAAATTTATTTGAGCGGATATTAATTTAATTTAATTTGTTGTACGTTGGTCTAACAATGCGTGGGAAAAATAATTAAGGGAACTCTGACCACCTGACGAGGCATTTTAGTGCGCCGCGCGCGCTTTTTTTGCTATTGATTAATTGTTTATAATTATTTAGAGCGAGCACTAAATTCGGATGTGTAGGGGAGACTGGGGCTAAAAGTAACAGGGGTAAGTAGTAACACTTAAATAAAAAAATGTTATAAACATGATATGAAATTATAGATAAAGACAAAAGTCTATAGTGGCACCATCTAATAGTTTAATGACAATCAGAAGCGCACGCATCATCGTCGGGCGTATGTGCAAGAGGTTATTAAAAAATATACGTAAATAAACTTCACAATTTTTTGTAATTTTGGTCTCGGTTTTTATACATTTACCTTTGAGTAACAAATAATGTATCTACATATACAATAGTATATATACTATTGTATATGTAGATACATTATATATATATACACAATAGTATATACATTTATATACAATAGTATATATATGTATCTACATATATGTAGTGTTTGATATTATTACTTATGCGAATGGTGTTACTTTTAACCCCAGATCCGGGATTAAAAGTAACATCTACGAAATATAATAAAATCTAAAATTATATAGTTAAAAGAAAAATATCTTTTACATCTATATAATATTTTAAGTCTAAGAAATCATAGTTTAAAACTAACTATTCATAATTTATTAATTTCAAAGTGATAAAAAATCTGAACCTGTTTTACAAAAAATGTTACAACTAGCCCCACTCTCCCCTACTTTTTTTTGTATCACAATGTCTGTGGATTATTCTAAGACCATTAACTTGTGAGCTTTAAATTCTTTGACTATTGTAATGTAGATACCGGTAATGGAGTTTTCTGTAGACGTTGGTGCTTTTAAAATAACGTTTTTTTATACTTATAACATACGTCTTACTACTGCAGATGACCATATTTCACTACTTTGACCCTTTATATCTTGGGAAATATTGACTTTTGGGACTTGGTGCAATGATAACTTTTTATCAGCATGGCGAAAACTATAACATAGTAAAATTTCAGCCAATTTGACCGAAAACCATTTTCCATAAGTTTTGTGCGGGGTCCTTTATACAATTTCCAAAGTTTATTATTATACTAAGTACACACATGTTAATAATAAACGTTGTGTACTTTGAAAATAACAACGGAAATAAGTTGAAACTCAAGGGATTGAAGGGATTGGGATCCATTGCTTATCTAATATCTAACAATGTATCCGAGACGAAATACACAAAATAAGAAAAATATGCAATGTAGTGTAAGATGTATGTCTAGGATGTTGATTTACGAGACGTGATTGTATAGGAAAAGATGAGACGTTCGTTTGCACACTACACAGAACTTGCATGATTTAAGGTCGCAGCACACACTTTTGCATGACGCATAATGCATGACGCATAAGAGAATCAACCAATCAAAATGTTTCTCTTCCGTGAAGTGGGAGGAAAAGAAGGACTCTGATTGGTTGATTCTCTTATGCACTATGCATTATGCAAGAGTCTGCGCTGCGGCCTTTACTTCTGCGACGCGTTCGTATGTCGCTTGTCCGCCAGCCGTTATACTCTAGTGTAGTGTCCCTAGAAGATAGAGTCTGGTCCATCGACATATAGTATGGATTACGAACAGGCTGAAATAATATGACCGGCCCGAAAGAAAGAGATAGCGACCGGTGTGGGTCAAGCTCTGTTTCTTTCTAATAGTTTTGTCTCTTTCTATCGTTTAGCGATACATTACGACATCCACTGGGCGGTAATAAAAGAAGCCAACAGGAGTATTAGAAAGAGCGAGCGATTGACTCACACCGCGTTTCCTCTTTGTCTAATTCGCCGGACACTTTTCATGTATGGATTGCGCAGTCCATACTATATGTCGATGGTCTTGCCACTACCCCTCAAAATGGCGTCAGTAAGTGGTGGGAATTGATCACAGCTTTCTCGAAATACATACATAAACGTGATATCGCGGACATACGTATACATACGTATATCCTTTTAAAGGACACAAGGACAGTCGATTAATTTATATACAGTAAGTTAAATTATTATCGTGTTGCAACTCGTCAATTTCATATTTGTTAGAAGTTTAAATCCATAAGTAGTTCTCTAACCTAGCAAATATAATAACATTCTTACAATATGTTTTAATCATACAAGAAATTTAATTTTTAAATCCATTCCCAGACATCTCAAAATATTTACGATAAACATTCATAAGTATTTATTATTATTTATTATTTGAAATATTATATAAATATATCATATATGTATATATATTTTATACATATTTTATATAAACTTCATCTGAAAACATTAAAATAAACTAAACATTTTATATAACTTGATTTAATTTATGATAAATATAAATAAAAAAAATATTTTTTATTTAGATTATAATATCTTATTAAGTATTTTTATAGTATTTATATACTGCAATATGTACGATAAATATTCCATAATATTTACAATAAATATAATCTATGCAATCTATAGGACCACAAAATATTTACAAAATTAAAAATACATCTTAAAATATTTTGTAAATATTTTATAAATATTATGTACTGTCTGGATTAGGCTACAAATATTTCGAAGCATTCGTAGCCTTCATACTTTCTTTTTCTTCTTCTTTAGGCCCTTAGAATTCAAGTTTCAGCCTTCATACTTTCAAGTAGATTGTAATCTATATACATATATACGTGCGATTTCTGTACTGTATGATTGGTTACGCCATTGTGAGGGGTTTTTGGGATTGGTCAATGAAAACAATCACGATATGTGGCCAGACTCTATCTTCTAGGGACACTACTATACCACAGTATAACCATACCCAGTAGCAACACTAGCCGGTTTGACCTTGACCAAATTTTAGTACGCATGCGTGAATTTGTACATTTAACAATATGGATGCGTCCAGAGTACACACACTATAGGTAACCTCAATTTACAGTTTCATGACGGAGTGCTTTCCAGCAAGGACGGAATCAGACACTGTGTAACACAGAGAATCGTTTCATCCTTGTTTAACATAGGTAAATAATAAGGATGTAATAATTCACTATGTTACACTGTGTCTACTTGTGTCGTAGCTGGAAAGTTCTTCGTGTGACTTTCGTTTCTTGAAATTAATAATAATAATAAATTGATCGTTATTTTACTAGAAAAGAGTGATATAATCATCATTAAAATGCCTACCTGATATTAATGTATTTTCTTCAGATTTGTCACTCAAATTGAATGTTGCATATTTATTAAAATATTTTTTTAATTATATTTATACGTACATATGAAGACACAAATAATCTAACACCCGATATTGCATGTATATTACAAAATAAAAGAAATAAGAAGTAATGAGAAGACATGAAAAGGGATGAGAAGGTTCTTGTTCTTGTGTTATATTTCCGTGCATACGTTTTAATCGCAGCGCCGATACATTTAACAATACGGCGGTATACCACGTGACCTAGAACCTACTACATCAAAGATGCCGACACTCAGTGTCGCTACTGGGTATGGTTATACTGTGACTATACTCTCGATCTGCGCGCCCGCTCCCGGCTCTCTTCCGAATTTTTCCGCGAATGTTTTATCGATCGCACGCATCTCCCCACTCAATCGCGCGCCTTTCGAAATATATAGTACAAAATATAATAAAATAAGTTTAATCTAAAATTGAACAAAGAATACGCTTCTTAACCTAATCTATCTTACAGTAATTAACTTACGTGTGGTAGGGTGACAACGATATTGGCGTTTCCTTCTCCTTTATAAATTACATCTTTTACAGCGAGAGCCGTAAAGGGTAAACTCGACTCGGAATCAAACGATGATTCTTCTCTCACATCTCCAGCGGGAGCAGATGTCGTTTTCAAGAAAAACATGGTAGGTTTCGAATGCAATATGCCTCGACGTTTCTCGGGTGCATCAACGCGTACCGTCATATATCTATAAGTAGACAAAGAAATGTTTAGTCAACTTTATGTAAGTTTTTCATGAAAATTTTGGCAAGTTCTTCTTGGCAACAATATTCTTTTATAGAATATTTATCATATCGAGAAATTGTAATAATATGATGATTGAAAGAGAATAAAAAAAAATTTGAAAGAAAAAATTTGAAATGTCCATTAGATTTCTAAAATTTATGATTTCGTGTACGGAAATAGTAGCCACATTTGTCTATTTAAGAAAAATCTGAAAATAGCTAAAGTTCTAGAATGAGAGATTGTGGCACGCACAACAAAATTTATCACCTCGACGAGGCAAAAACTGCTCGGAAAAGTTTTTGCGTCGTGATTTGATATCTTTGTTAGATGTATGCTGACGTAACACGCGACCGTGTGAGATATCAAGTCGGTCAAGATTTGCGCAGCCATGACATTTCCTTAAGTTCGACTTTGTCGACCAGTAGCAGCAGTCGTTGAAGAAAAATCACTCGCCTCCGAGAGCTGGTGAAAGTCGAGCAAAGACCGATGCGGCGTTTTATATTAGCAACCATGGAAATTCAAATATCGACCAATCGATTTCGATCCACTATCGGGATTGCGCGACGATATTTCGCAACGCATTGGAGATCGCGATCGGCCGTCGTTACCGCTGCCGTACAGATAAATGTCAGTCTTCATGGAAGACGTATCATCGCGAGTTTAGTCTTAACCTGCAGGAGATTCATGTCTCCTAGAATCAATGACATCGAGTCCATCGACATTAAAAATATATATTCTTTTCTTTTGAGGGAGTATTTGAATGACGAAATTATTGGTATATTACAAACTAATTAAAATCTCCGATTGACTGAATGGAATAAAAAATCCTTTCACAGGATTGAAACGGACGTAAAATTATGAGGTGGGGAAATGTAGACTTTATATTGGAGACCCGTTTAACTCTACGAGTTAAAAACATTTTTCAACTCGTAGAGCTATCACCTGACGTAGATATTTTCTTAATACAAAAGTTTTAGCTGGTATGGACAAAAGGACGCGGTACTATCCGTAAGATTATGTAAATAAACAATAATGAATTTATTAAACTAAAATTGAAAGCTTAAAAAAAAGATTTTACATTTAACTGCAAATTATGTGTAAACGTATGTATATGCTTAGCAAAGACCAATGAATATATTAACTTTAATCTCAGTTCAACTTACACTTTTCATCTTTCTCTAATTCTTTAGAAAAACATAATGAGTTAGTTCAAGTAACTTACAAATAAACCTATTCAAGTGAGACACTCCGATTTTGATGAGTTTTTAGTATATTGTTCTCCAGACAAAAATAAGCAACACGTATTTTTTTATACGTGTCCATATCACGCATTTTTAAGGAGTGTTCACTCCTTTGAAAAAAATTGATTTTTCTCTTGTGAAGCGAATATCTTCGAAATTATAAAAAATAGAAAAAATTTCTAGAATAAAAATTTAATGGTTTCAAGAGTGCTTTAGAACTATAATTAAAAAAAATTTTTTTTTAATTATTTATTTTTAATGAAAATTATTTATTTATAAAAAGTAATTTTTTAAAATTATATTTCGAAAATACTCTTGAAGCCACTTTTAATTTTTATACTAAATTTTTTTTACCTCTTATAATTTCGAAGATATTCGCTTCGAAAGAGAGAAAATGATTTCTTTCGAAGGAGTATTTCACCCCTCACATAAAAAAATACTTGCTGCTTATTTTTGTTTGGGGAACAATATACTAAAAAGTCATCAAAATTGGAGTGTTACACTTGGACAGGTTTACTTGTTAGTTGAACTGAGCTTAAACTTAAACTACATTGATAGAAACAAACATTAAAATGGTAAACAAAGTATAAATGCATTTAGGTACAAGAGATGGTGCTGCAATATACATATATATATGCGTTTGAATAAGATAGAATAATAATGAAAAGAAAAAATTAAAGATATTACTATTATCGATATTTTTATAATTTGGAATTAAAAAAGTACTATCGACATCGATTAAGTTCGGTCATCATTCCATGCTTTCTTAATATCGCACCACAGAGATAGATCGTGCGGCTACCATGAGTATGGTTCTTCGTTCCTTGGCGCAAGCTGGGAACACACAGTCATTACAATCTGACGTGTCGTCTCACATATACAATACTAATGAAACGGTCAGCAGAGGCAACACTTTCTCCCGTGCTAGATTCACGAAACGAATTGGTGTAAAACATCCGCGCGCGCGCCGCCGCCGTTTGTTTTACCTCCTTGCCGCTTCGAGTTACGTATACTCCTTATTCAAGAACTTCTCACACTAGAAACCGCCTCACCTTTTATATACGTTCGAAGCCTTTCTGTTTCTGGTGACGTAATTACGCGCTGTCAATGACCAAGTAATTGAGCTGGGTTCAGAATCATCATCCAAGCGCACTCAAATGTTATCCTTGCTTATTGTTCGCGAATAACAAGGATAAAACAACATCTGGGTGCATCCGTACAACGATTCTGAACGTAACCTGGAAGTAGGGTTGCCATTTGTAAAATCACTAACCTAGGACAGTAAGCTCTAAATCCCCGGATTTTACAGTTAAAACCCTGACATTTTATGTTAATATTAATTTTTTTATAATAAATTTTGATTATTAGTTAATTAATTTAATATAATATTTAACATTTTTATACCTAAAACTTTTACAAATAAAACGAAAATTTAAATAATTATGAAATATATTTATTATTAATTTTGTTTTTTATAACAATATTAAACTGAAATTTATAATAAATATTATTTCTCTCTAAATTAACAGAAATAAATATCCATTTTTGTAACAAAAATAATAAGTCATCTTAAACTTAAAAAAACATCTTCAATATTGTTAACTAAAATTTAAAAATTTAATTGTTTTCGTTTTGAGACTTGTATTTTTCAACTGTTCCTATTACTTTCAAAATATCTTTTTTGCCAAGAAGAAATTTGTAGAAATCGACACAACTTACATCTTTAAAATTATATTTTATTTTAATTAGTGACGAGACAGTGTGTAATCCCAACAAATTTCGTTCTTTTGTCCATTGTTGTACAATTAGTGAAAATACCCTTTCTACGTTTGCATTATGAGTTGGTATGCAGAAAAAATATTGTGCTATCTTCAATAATTCAGTGCATGTATGAGCATTCGGAGTTTTAAAAAATTTAAGCCAAAGTTCATTTGTGGTTAAATGCTTGTCTTGTCTTGTTTCGACTAAAGGTTTTCAAATTTATCCATTCGTCTATTAATTTTGTGTCATCAATTTCGGTGTTTCTGGCTTGTAAAAATGAAACAGTGTTTAAAACGGCGGTCCATTTGGTATTTTCAGATATATTAGATAAAAACATCCAATCAAAATTTTCAAATTCATTCAATGGTTTCACCCAGTTTTCTATGTAGGCTTTCATTTCTCTGTAAAATGTCATACATTTGTTGCTAAGTTTGGGCAACTGTTATAAAAAACTATATAAAATCCGGACTGCTACGAAAAACCCGCCCGGACGCTCCACGACGCCTTTAAAACTAGGACAAATCCGGGGAAATCCGGACGGATGGCAACCCTACCTGGAAGCAACGTCGACCGCGTGATAGACGTTAAGATATACAATACGAACGACGTTGTCTCTCGATGAAGAAAAGGAGCTAGTATATAAGGCATGAAACTGCAATTCAACGAATTGCTTAATATTCATAAAGAGAAAAATATTGCTCGTATATGTAGTCACGTAGGTATCGCAAACCTACTCGCGGTGAAGTCAAGTTATAGAATTGCGTTACGCTATTACTCATCGTAAAGTGACGCGCGTTATTACACTCTGACGAATAAATGTCTCTCGTGAGTGATACGGTGAATGATTCGATTAATTGTAAAATATCGTTTGTTTGAAAAAAAAAAGAACCTTTTCTCGATAAGAGAGAGAAACGTATCAATTCATTAAAATTTCGTCAGACATTTTAGAATGAATAAAAATGTAATATTAGACAGCACCTATAGAAATATTTTTTATTAAACATGTAATACGCTAGGCTTTTAATATTTATTTATGCTAGTTATTGTTGTCAAACAACTTGTTGAATTTTACAGGCTTATCAAGCCTGTTGCGTTGTTCCTCGAATGGTAATATAAAAATACATTCATAAAGTGGTTCTTATCAATCACGCACGCTTAAAATCAGTGTTTGATCTTATCTGGATAAAATGATCTAGATGATCATCTATGTAGATGAACTTTTGATACCATCTTATCTTTATCTATATAATAAAAATATTAATTATCTACATTTTAGATGAAAAAAAGTATCATCTTTATCTAGAATGATGTTTAGATACTTTGGTTTATATTTTACGTTGCTAAACATGTGAAAATATTAAAATATTTTCTTCTATGTAGTTTATGTTTGCGAAAAAATTTTCATCCTTAGAAAGAGAGTGGGTGCATCTCTAATAGCATATATAACCATTCACGTTGCTCTCAAATGATTTTTTTATTCATGCACTAGAACGCTCGACTCTGGGTCGACCAATCGTCGATTGGTTAACCCAAGGTCGATGTTTTTTTGCTTGAAATCAAAATGTGTCGTGTCGGTATTCACGCCCTACTGTTCCTACTTCTCATTTCGTTGATGTTTGTCGTAGTGCGCGATGCTCGATTCATGGACGACACTACTCCGAAATCGTTAAAAGTTTTTGACTGTGTCTTTCACTATGTTTAAAAGAATGTTGTTATTAATATTATAAGATACTATTATTCATAATACAACATAATTCATAACCGCAACGATTATGAGACATACTTGCTTTCATGCGACTAATATAGAGGAAAAGAACTGTATAGAATTTTTTGATGTGATTCTTCATTATTTTTTTGAAAATTGTAAGAGACATTGTAAAAGACAAACAAGTTATTAAATATTAAAATTGTTAAATTTAATAATTTTTAATTATTTTGAGAAAAAACCGATTCTTAATTTAAAAACGAATAGTCTTAAAAATAAAAAAATTATCTGGAATTTTTCAGATGAATTGTCAAATAAATTTATATGTATATTATCTAGATTAATTTAAATGTAATTATATTTATCTTATCTAAGAATGTTTATCTTATCTTTATCTAGCTAATTTTAAAATCATCTATGTACAACACTGCTAAAACTGTCAGATCTGACAGTTGCAGTAGCATCTGGATTATCTTGAGCCGAGCGTCCGATGCTTGGAAAGCGACACTGTCATCGATTGGTCGTTCAGCTTCAAGAACTCGCGAAATCGCCTATGATCGATCTATCCCATGTCGTGCGGTTTTTCAGTGACCGTCGAGTAGCTATACAGTGTGCACATGGTATATTCCGTACACTAGACACGAAACGATGAGTCACGCGAATGAAGTCATATATGCCGGTAGTAAAAAGAGAACTACGACCGCGAACTTTCGAAAGCATCATTAACGCGAGCGCGTTGGCATTAAGATACAAATAAGTATGAAAGAAGACGCGTTTCCAACGATTACAGTCGATTTCCTAAAATTGTGATGTCAGAAGTGCGTAAACATTCTAAAACAAAGATTTTTTTATGTTAAACATTTAAGGGAGGATTCTGGTTTAGATTCCTTCCGATTTTTTTGAATTTTTTTCATCTTTAAAGTGCTGTAAAATAAATAAAAATAAACATTTAGACACTTTATTGTGGTTCAGACGAGAACTATACTATGTGCTAAAGATGCGCAAAATTTGGTAGCGATTGGTCAAATAGATTTTGAGAAATCATGATCACCAGTTAAGAAAATGTTGTTTCGAGAAAAACGCGATTAAAGTTTTTTAACTGGTTACGTAGAGATAACATCCGAATAATGTTACTTACAATCAATCTGATATTCCAGGACTATGGGCACCTTCCTCCTTCTCGTACATATTCACATGTCTACTTTACTGATTAAAAATAGACGAAATGTATTTGATACACGAAAAACTTGCTTGCGTCCACTCGTGTCAAGCACTATATCTTAAATTTATAACCTTAGCAAAAATCCTTTTACATACTTATTCTACAACCCAAATATTTGCAAAAAATGCAATTTAAAAAAAATCGATTTTCCTCTAGATCAGAATCCTTCCTTGAACGAATGATTCCATACGGAAGGAGAAAATTGTATGAACGTTTATCGCATGATATGTCATGCAATATATCGCAACGTATCGTTCTTATTTACATGACTGTCTTTAGTAATGTTTTAGGATGCTAAATGTGACTCTATGGCTGATTTATGGTCGATTTCGATATTTGAGACTATCTTAATTGCAGTCTCTGTCTCCCCCTCCATCCCTCCTTCTCCCCCTCCATCCCTCCTTCTCCCCCTCCATCCCTCCTTCTCCCCCTCCATCTCTCTCTCTCTCTCTCTCT
>NW_017277972.1:578698-582074 GCF_001594065.2 Cyphomyrmex costatus | reverse complement strand
CCTCTCCCTCTCCCTCCCCCTCCCTCTCTCCCCCTCTCTCTCTCCCTCTCTCCCTCCCTCTCTCTCATAAGAAATCATGAACTAATCGGAGAATCGTATTAAGAACGGACTATATATATATAGATACGAGTATAATAATTGGTTCATGATATCTTAGAACTGTATTTAAGACAATCTTAACACAACAATAATATAATAATTGACTATGAATACCATACACAGTCTATGAGATTATTCGTTTATTACTTCGTTTTTAATGTAATTCAACATAATTCGCGAGTACTTGTCGACATTTAAGTCATCTTTTGTAAATTACCATATCTCATTTGAAATTATTGATAGGCCGCGCGTGCTAACCGAAGAATTATCGCGAATCACTTAATAATCATAATTGCAAGATAAATTACAACGCAAGAAGCAAAAAAAATATTAACCTTAGCGTGATGACGATCGACATAGATTATGACTGTATTTCGAAAATTAATATAGAACGCAATGATTGACGTTTGTCGTGTTTTATTATATGTATCTATCACGTTTTGTGAGCGATAAGGTCTTTATAATAACCGCACTTTAAACTGGAGCAAGTTGTACCTTATAATTAGAGCTCGGAAAAGGAACCGGGTAACGTAAAAATCAAGTACCCGGTCCGCGGGCGAGTACCCGTTTATACGGTTTCGGACCAGTTTTAAGTGTTCCCACTAATTCGGGTACTTGCAGAGCCGTGTACGGTACACGTCTGTGAAGCTAGGATATCATATATCAGCATCGTATAAAATGACACCAGTTCTACTCGCATCCACCATAGTTCTACAGTTCTATATCGGTTTTATCAATAGTTCTAACGAATTACGTCCAGAAAATCGATTTAAAATATGAGATGCCAACTTCCCGTCTTATCATCCAGCATCTCACCGGATTTCGAACGTACGAGATGTAAAATACAAGAAACCAAAGAGTTCTATCGTTAAAACTCAATACATCAATAGTTCTAGCCAAAAAACCAACACGTACAGGTGATATGCTAGCCGAATGGCGACAGTTCTGTGAAAAATGCGGTACTTATTGTGTAGACCTGACTCTGCCCTGACGAGTTCCGAAGAGTTTTGATGAGAAAAATAATTTATTAATTTTTTAAACAATTTTCAATACCCGAAAAGGGCACTTTTGATAGCACATGTGTGATATGCTGGCCGATTGGTGATAGTTCTGTGAGAAATGCGGTACTTATCGTGTAGATCTGACTATGCCCTAACGAGTTCTGAAGAGTTCTGATGAGAAAAATTATTTATTAATTTTTTAAACAACTTTATATACCCGAAAAGGGCACTTTTCATAGCACATGTGTGATATGCTGGCCGATTGGTGACAGTTCTGAAAAGTTTATGGTACTTATCGTGTAGATCTGACTATTCCCTAACGAGTTCTGAAGAGTTCTCTGATGAGAAAAATTATTTATTAATTTTTTAAACAATTTTCAATACCCGAAAAAGGCACTTTTCATAGGATATGTGTGATATGCTGGCCGATTGGGGACAGTTCTTTGAGAAATGCGGTACTGTGAAATGCGGTACTGAAATCGTGTACATCTGACTCTGCCCTAACGAGTTCCGAAGAGTTCTGATGAGAAAAATTATTTATTAATTTTTTAAACAACTTTAAATTCCCGAAAAAGGCACTTTTCATGGCATATGTGTAATATGCTGACTGTTTTGTAAGAGTTCTTATTATTTCATTACAGTTTTATTATTATAGTTCTGTTGTGGTTTTTGCGCTTTCTCTTATGAATTCTGACAATATGCATTGTTATAATTTTTTAATACCATTTTTTGACCGTTACTTGTGTATACATGCAGGTGGTTTGCTTTCCGATTTTTAAATTTTTTGATTTTTACGTCGCAGTTCTAAAGTATACTTATTATACAATGTCGTAACTTGAGAGCTTTTATTCTTACTCTTTGCATGACCCGGAATCAACGACGGGGACGTGGTAAGATTTGTTTCCATGGTTTTTTTACTTTTTTATTTTTTTTTTACATTTTTTAAAATGTTTTTTTCTCATCTTTTTAAATTTTTTTTCAATTTTTATCATTTAAAATTTTTTTGTTCTTTTTGACTTTATTTTCTTTTTATTTATAATTAATCACTCATATATCTTTGTTATTTTGGATTTTTAATATAAAGAATATTTTCATTTTTTTAATTACTTTTCTGTAATTGAACGCGAATAAAATATGAGATGAGGCTTAATTTCTTTTTGCGGGTTAACGCTTTGACATGTGAGGCCTAAATCATTATATTCGTGCCAGTGCGTACCTGTTTTTACGTAAGCAATGTAGTGTCCTGGAGACCAATGGACAAGACCAGTCAGCAAATATCGATCGACGATATTGTTATTGTTTTTTATTTTAACAGTTTTAGCGATGGATTCAAGTTTGTGGCAGATATTAGTTTTCTTTATTGTGTATGTATCATTAGTGAGGACCGCATGTATCGATTAAAACATGTGGTCCATATTCTACTTCCTCATTAATGATACGTTTGCACCGTTTACACGTCCGTTTCATTATTTGACCCTCATCAATCGCTTTTTGCATTAAATTCAAGCCTTCACATATAAGTACGTCAACATTAATGCTAAGAAAGACTTTTGAGTTACTAAAATTATATCCACATAAGCAAGAACCTTTTATTTTGTAACTAGGAATATCTACGAACAGATACTCGGCTAAGTGGGCTACATTGCATTCAGTATCTAATTGTTTTATTGTCCTCGTAAACACTTTCACCGCATCTCTAAACAGTCCAATACTGCCAAGTATTTCTGCTCTCAGTTTATAATAGTTCATCGTTAGTAATTGTTTACCATACAATACTTTCAAAGCTAATTTTATCGTCTGATTTGTTGATTCTGAAAGTTTCTTACGATATTCGGTAAATATCTAGAAAAGGGTGCCCCCCCCCCCCCCGATGATCTTGACCTTGACATATGTTGTCAAGGTCATAACCCTGAGTAACCTCCCGCAGGTTTTAGGTGTCGGTCACTGTCCGTTAAAAAGTTATTAACAAAAAAAGTTTCAAAATTAACGTACCATTTCTCGGAAATTATACATATTAACGTATCATTCCTGCCATATATGTATTATAACAAGTACTATTTTACATCTCCTTCTGTTTAGAAACGTTAAACTTTCCACGCGAAGTAACTCTCACCTCCCCCAACCCCCTGCGAAGGGGCACACGACTTCTACGATTATACTGTTGCGCTATGATTGTACTATCGGGACAGACCTCTGTCGACGGTGTGGGTGCGGCCACCCCCGGCCGAAGGCCACCTCCTTGCACCCGCCCGTGTGTGTGTGTGTGTGTGTGTGTG
>NW_017277972.1:561786-578556 GCF_001594065.2 Cyphomyrmex costatus | reverse complement strand
TTATTATATTAATATCTTTATTTATATATTGATAAGGACCCGAATATAGGGTCGAAACGTTTATAATTACTTTGTATTTATTGAATTAAAAATTTTACACACGACGTTCTTGTGTTGGCTCTTAATTGGCTATTTTTTCTTAGTATATTGTTTAAAAAATTAATAAATAATTTTTCTCATCAGAACTCTTCAGAACTCGTTAGGGAATAGTCAGATCTACACGATAAGTACCGCATTTCTCACAGAACTGTCACCAATCGGCCAGCATATCACACATGTGCTATGAAAAGTGCCCTTTTCGGGGATTGAAAATTGTTTAAAAAATTAATAAATAATTTTTCTCATCAGAACTCTTCAGAAATCGTTAGAGCATAGTCAGATCTACACGATAAGTACCATAAACTTCTCAGAACTGTCACCAATCGGCCAGCACATATCACGCATATGCTATGAAAAGTGTCTTTTTCGTGTATTAAAAATTGTTTAAAAAATTAATAAATGATTTTTCTCATCAGAGAACTCTTCAGAACTCGTTAGGGAATAGTCAGATCTACACGATAAGTACCATAAACTTCTCAGAATTGTCACCAATCGGCCAGCATATCACACATGTGCTATGAAAAGTGCCCTTTTCGGGTATATAAAGTTGTTTAAAAAATTAATAAATAATTTTTCTCATCAGAACTCTTCAGAACTCGTTAGGGCATAGTCAGATATACACGATAAGTACCGCATTTTTCACAGAACTGTCGCCATTCGGCTAGCATATCACCTGTACGTGTTAATATATACCATTTTCGAACAGTTTAAATGGTTTTTTGGCCAGAACTATTGGTGTATTGAGTTTTAACGATAGAACTCTTTGGCTTCTTATATTTTACACCTCATACGTTCGAAATCCGGTGAGATGCTGGATGGTAAGACGGGAAGTTGGCATCTCATATTTTAAATCGATTTTCTGGACGTAATTCGGTAGAACTATTGATAAAACCGATATAGAACTGTAGAACTGTGGTGGATGCGAGCAGAACTGGTATCATTTTATGCGATGCTGATACATGATATGCTAGCTTCACAGACGTACAAAAAAGTGTTTTTTCTATTGTAACGGCGTTTTTATGAAGATACTCTTCATATTTTTATGCTGTTATAATCTTAGCTAATGTGTAATGTTTATCTTGTTTGTTGGATATTCCATTAAAAAAACATTCTTTTCTACACTGTTTAAAATTTAAACCAATTATCGTAGGAGGCGTAGAAGGATGATAGAAAGAATAGGAAATAAAAAGGAAATAAAACTTAAAATAAAAAATAATCTTTTCCTTTCATAAAGATAAAATAATTCTTTTTTTAAAACAAAAATAAAACTGCAATAAAAATAATGAAATATGAACAAAATAGCATTGTAGAAACTGTAATAAATAACATAAGCATAAATATGAAGAGTATCTTAAAAAAAGCTCTACCGTTGACAGCCAAAAAATACTTTTTTGTACTTTAATCGCTGCTAATTTAAAGCAACTATGTGTTTTCTTTACACCAATTGATTCACCTCATTATTCTGTTCACAAAAGTATTAAGATACGATTATCAAAAAATCAATAGTTTACGAGTTATTCAACATTTTATGTCAATATGTACCAAAATAAAGTGTAAAATATCTCGTAAACTATTAATTTTTCGATACTTCTACCTTAATACTTTCATAACAAAATAACTAAAGGAATCATAATTTTAAAAAATCATATAATACCATTTTAAAAAAATGAAAGTGACCTTGAAATCTCCGAAGTGTCTCCACCTAGAAAATTATTACTAGCATAGGTATGTTATAGTCCTCTTGATACAACTTTTGTGTACGTGTGTAATCATAATATTTTCAAACTCTAAAAATAGTGGAGATATTCAAGGTGGACAAAGTTATTGCCCCACCCTATATATTGTATATAGGTATATATATATATGTGTGTGTGTGTGTATGTATATTACATGTATATTATAGAATATAATTATGTATGATATATCTCTCTCTTTGTCAACTTGGTATCAAAATTTTGATAAATAAAAGTTCTCAATAAAATGAGTATAATAGTATTTCGCTGGCAATTGTTAGTACTTAGTTGAATATTTTAAAAGTTATATCATAATTTAAACTAATTAATTACGAACGAAATAAGAATCACTACGTAAAACACAAATCTTTAAAATTGACAAAGTTACACACAAATATCTGTAGCATATAGTGGATACTCGCATTGAAATGGGTACCTGTATTGTACACGGGTCTACAGGAATCCTATCACACACGGTTCCGCGGGTACCCGTATCGTACACAGTCCTGCGGGTACCCGAATTAGCCAGTACTCGCGGAACCGGTCCAGAACCGTATTCGGATACCCGGTCCGCCAGCGAGTACCTGGATTTGCAGGTATTCCGAGCTCTATCTTGTAACCGAAATAGCGACGTTATTTTCCACCGTCGGATGGAAATAGAACGCAACTTTTACCGTTAGCCTAACCGTCGCGATGATCATACACGTTTAAAAGATAATTGTTTCTTGTCGCTATCGAGCTACCTTATAAGAGAGCCAGTAGCGCGTCACACACAGTGATAATCTCGTTACAAGGCCGGTTATCTTATTATACACGCTTCGTCATATGTTGAAGCTTAGAAGGTGATAGGTGTAACGGCTGGTGTAACGCATCTTGTACGTACGCTAAAGTTTGAACAACGCCATATCACGTTGATTGGTTATTAACGTGTTACGCGTTATTGTTTACCCAGCTGGATACAATTATTCCTTTGGAACTCTCCTATACAAATTACTATCGTTTCAGAACATACATCGTAAAGGACCGCGCGCATTTCATGGCTTTCAGTTTCTGCACTTGGCGGAAAATATGTTGAAAACGATGTATCTCGCAGCAACTTTTAATGGCATTTATACGAATATGCTCCGGTATATGCCAATGAATTTCTATAGATACAGCGACGACACGTTGTCGGAACCGAACCGTCTTATCCATTTTCGCGTAAGGTTAACGATCGCTGCTGGGCTTGCGAATGGATCAACGGAAGAGGTTTGTACGCGCGTGCACACCGATGAAACGCATGATGCACGCGGCGTAATTATCACTCACAAAAAAGATTTCTATGTTCAATGCTGATACTCCAAAATCTAGAATAAAATAAGATCTACATAGAGCCAATTATATTTATTTCTCAAAGTATTGGAGTACAAATTAGTTCGGTCTGTTTTCCAAAAGATGATCGCCTCCAAAGACAAGTCATTTTTTCGAGAATTGGAATTCGAAAATTGCCTGAGAGGTAGGAAAAAGTAGTAGCCAGGACAATACTTTAATTAATCTGTTCATTCATTTTGTTTTGAAATAAATGCATTTTTGAACACAAAAAACGGACCGAACTAATTTGTACACTTAATAGAATATTTGAATCTTAAATGAAAAATTCTAAAATTATAGAATAAAGTATTCTTGATGTTAGCTCATTAATTTTTTTAATAGAAAAATTTAAGTTCGACACAATATTCTTCATTTAAACATTCTTATTCTATTCCTGCGGAAGCAATTTTATTTATATTTTTCAACAACGAAAAACTGAGCTCAACCGAGGATTCAAATTAGAGATCTCTCGTTCCACGTGTCTCTCTTACCTAACCACAAGAGCTTCGTTGCTTTGATGTTGTAGCATCGCGTATATAACTGGATAGACGTATTCTAAATGTAAGAATATATAAATTTCTAAATTTATACGTGTTAGGCCGAAATCAGACTATGCATTGAAGATTGAGATTAAAGATTGAAATATTGAAATTTAGCCAATCAAAATAATAGGAGCTAAGATTCCTTTATTCTCATTGGTGTCAAATTTCAATTTTTTAATTTTCAATCTCAATCATTAATGCGTAATCTAATTCCGGTCTTATACTTGTTTCAAGATAAAATGTCGATCTTATTTTATTCGATGGTGTAGAATCTAATTATCGATTTTATTTTAATATAATCTTAATTTTATAATATATATCATAGAGTTGAGCTAAGATACGTCAAGAATATTTTTTTCCTCAATATTGAAAATCCTTTCTGTGAGGTTGGAAACGCCGCATTTAATGTCCACGGAAGGACCAAATTTCCCGGAGGCTATAAAGTCGCCGATGTTCCCAGAGCCGATTAACCCCTAAGTACGGTCGCGGAGTAATTAAAACTTCCCAATTTCGCGCTGCAGCGTCTCTCGTTGCAGACAAGAGCTTAAAACTGTTAAGAGAGGCTCGATATAACTTTCTTAAAACGATTCAACTGCGTTGTACTTGCACAATGGCGAATAAAAAGTGTAAATAAATTAAGTCTGAGTGTACAATTAGACATAAATAAATATTAGCCCATAAGATCATCTCGCACTCGCTTAAACGGGACTGCTGGCTCAACTCGATAACAAACGATCTTGAGAAGGATTCGTCTGAAGCACAGTATATAAGTAGCGCAACTCTCTGTCGGCACCTTTGATGTTAGTGAAGCCTAAAATATCCAATGTAGTTATACTGTGACAGAACCATGAAGTAAGAGAGGAGGAAACCGATCACGATTGGGCGCGAATACAGAAAAGTGACCCTCATTTGTGTTCCGAATTGAGAGGGAGTCCGTTCAAAAGAAGAACCTGCGAATTAGGACGCCATTTGCAATATCGTCCTTATCGATAAAGAGAGAAAGAGAGAAGTTTATACATATACCATCGACATATGCAGATATACACAATCCCTCTCTTTCTCTCCTTCGACATACCATAAGGCTAAATTGAGCGCGTCACGCGTCGCGTCGTCGAAGGAGAGAAAGAGAAGAGTTGTGTATTTATATAAACTTCTCTTTTTCTCTCTTTCACGACGCGATGCGTGACGCGCTCGGTGGAAACGTACCATAAGAGATATTAGGTGTACAAAAAAGTTCTGATAAATAACAGTAAATTTTATTGTTTATATTAATATTTTAAACCTGCGGAAAATGATGCTTGTGTTTTTCTGTTAAATTATACTTACGTTTTAGCTAGAAAATCTGCGTTAATTCTGTGTGGTACAATTCTAATAATTTTCAAAAAATGTAAACAATTTAGCAGGAAAACAAGCATCGTGTGCCGATCTTTAATTAAAATATTTTTACAGTATAATATTTATACAATATTTATATAATTTTATATTTTCTTATTTTTGTATTTTTTTTTATTTTGCAACGCATTACAATTATAAATCTATTTCTTTTAGTTTTTGTACATTTAATTTGCTGTTCATACAAATAACCTAGGCAGCTAGAAAGAAACAGAGAGAAAGAGGAACTAGAGCAAGTGAGATAGAAGTGTAGACGGCGTTACTGGGCAACTAGAGGCCTAGAAAACAGAGATGCGACATTGCGTCGGTTGGGTTAGGTAACCATCGCCATTTTAATTCAATATAAGTGCTCTTGACCAATAAGCTGATGACAGTTGATGCAAAAGGTAGAAAGATTAGATTAGGTTAGGTTAAGTCCAATATTAAATATTCACACAAATAAGAATACTTACACCATAATAATAGTTTTTTATTGCACTTCGACACTGTATTGTCTAAATTTTTCTCTATATATATATGTACATACGTTATAAAACTATATCTATTAGATGCAATAGTGAATTAAAATGGCTCTCTGATCACATGATTTAGACAGCCAATCAAGCCATACCCTTCAATGACGCTTCTCTGTTTTCTAGGTCTCTATGGGCAACTTACCCATTTCGCGCATGCGCACTCCATTTTAGGCTTCACAAAATCAGGAGAGTTGCGCTACTGTATATACTGTGTCTGAAGTGTATTAAGAAATATGCTCGCGCGGACTCGCCAATTTTTGCCGAACGATGCGTCGTCGCAGCGTGGACGCAGCGTTCTCCGCACAAGAATGACGTTGCAGCTGTGAGCGGAGTGCACTTCAACGTGGAACAATGCGCCGCGTCCCAAGGCAGAAGGATGTGCAGTGAGAAAAGAGGGAAAAAGGCAGCAACGGCGTGGGCGGCAGCGATGGAAGAAGCTCGCCGTTGTTCAGTGATAAGAGGCGGAGTGTGTGACTGAGCGAGCGTATAAGAGAAAGGAGGAACGGCAAGCACAGAGAGAGGTGGATGGAATGAACAAGAAAGGAGAACCTTGTTCCCTTCGCTGCGGCACACAATCGATAAGTACAATTAAAACTCGCCTTTGAAATAAACGAAACAGTGAGAAGCAGAGTCGCTGCTAATGACAAAGGGAGGAGAAGGAGAAAAAACGCGAAGGAGAAAAGAGCCCTTTCGCTGTCGAGTATCACTAGCTTTTCGTTCATGCCTCGTTTACTCCTCCTCGCTCGTGACTCGCGACCAGATTAACAATTTCAATGGTTTCCGTGTATTTACAGAAATAATGCTTCTAAATATTGAAAAAACTATAAAAATGCAAAAGTTGCTTATTCAAATAAATAGAATACAAAGGCTAATGAGAGTATAATCGCTGTTAGTATTGCGAAATTATAAAAACATATATTTATTAGCAATTAAAAAATATATTATTACATTACTAAACATTTCGGCTTACATCCGAGCCATCCTCAGTAGTAAATTCACGAAAAAACCATGCAGAAGTAGGAAAGTGGTCACTCTCATCGTCAACAATCAATACCACATGATTGCTTATTCATTTTACAGGATTGCCACAAAACTATAGAAATCAGAGAAGTATCAAAAAAATTGAAACTATATTATCGTTTGTACTTTAATTACTATGGAAAAAAATTTTTAATCTGTAAAGGCGCAGTTACAAAATACTTATATTTTTTTTAAATAATCGTAAAGCAGACAATTTTGAGACACTTTTAATAGTTTACTCTAAATTACGCTGCCAGTTGCGCACATTAGAGTTTTTACAATACAATGCATTCAGATTACGGTGAACGTTTAAGTCGCATTATTTAACGGAAAGTCGAACCGCGCATGCACACGATATTGCAAAAACACCCTATTATTTTCTCTCATCGATCGCACGGTTTCTCCGTCGATCACTCACAAAATCGCGATATTCATTGTCGTAAATTGACTGATTAGGGGCTAGTTCGATCGAGAACGATCGGCCGACGCGACAGTCTCTTCGATCGAGGCATTACGCAACATCATCGAACAGTGTGTAGTTGACAGGCAACAAAGTGTGATATGCAACTTCGGCGAGAAACAAACTCGGTGAGGAAGTCGCGCGGAAGAGATTGGTAGAGTAGGATGCCTAGGGCGATGGAAAGAGAAAGAGAAAGAGGAAGAAAGAGAGCTGGAGAGGTAAAGTTGAGAAGGAAGGGAACTTTGTGCTGAACAGAATCAGCAATTCCGACTTACAAGAAGGCCACCAACGAGCGGACCAAGCAACGTTGGGGAAGCTGGGGCAACAACCGACGTTGACCTCCACGACAACTATCATCTGTGACTGCGGTGACTGGCAGTGACAATGACGAGGACGAGGATGACAATGATAGCGATGACAACAACGATAACGACGATAAGAATGAATGGTGATAACGAAAACGACGTCTCTGTGAAGTTAACACCTCAACTTCAAAAATAGGAAATTTTAATAACAGTACTGCTTACACCCGCAATAGTTCTAGAGTTCCTGATAGGTTTCATCAATAGTACTGTTGATATAGGCAAAAAATTTTTAAAAATAAAAATATGTGGTGCTAACTTCGCGTGGCACCACAAGATTTGAAAAAGCCGATTTACATGACGGAATCTCACAGTACTCGAAGAGTATTACAGTTCCTGATTAATTATAACAATAGTATCGGCCATTAAATAATGAAGCTGAAGCTGGCAGCCAGACTTAGCAGCCAGAACGCGGCAGCCAGGGATGAATAGGGTGCTGGGGCCCCAAAGATTAAAAATTAATAAAAACCATTAAAAAAACCATTGAACGCATCTAACACATTTCAAATGGCACAAAATACATTAATATATGTAAAATTTATAATAATCTGCCGGGGGATAATTTTTATTAATAGTAATAAAATTTAATAACAATCATTTTCCGGGGACGGCCCTCATTGTTTATAGAAAAATTAAACAACATTTATAAACTATTGAGCAGCCAGATCGTACGCAAACTCGTAGCGACTTGAAAAAAATCACAAACGTTCTCGAGGACGAGTGTAAGACGAAGACACAAGGATTTGCTCGGGGACGGCTCTCATTGTTTATAAAAAAATTAAATAACCTTTAGAAAAATTATTTGAGTGGTCAAGTCGTACGCTGTTAATTGTCCGCTCTTGGTTAGTATCTAGAACCACGACGAGGACGTGGCGGACTAGGGTTCCGTTTCTTTTTGTTCTTTTTTTTATATTTTTCCTTTTATTTTTTTGGTTTTTTTTTATTTTTTAATTTTTTAATTTTTTTGTATTTTATAACATTTTATATTTTTTGAGTCTGTTTTTTCTTAATTTTTTTAAAACGCTTTCTTTTTTGTTTCCATTTTTCATAACATATATATTATTTTGTTCATTTGTTTATACATTTTTTTTTTGCGTTCTAGTGTTAGGTGGTGATACTTGATTTTGTAGCAGTAAATGTAGAGTCGCTGCAACATTTATAAACGACGTGCCGCGGCAACTGTTTCTCGCGGATTTGCTATTGCTTGTCTTATATGACTGGCTTTTCTGCAGCGCTCTAGAATAGATGTATGCTTTTCTCATCAACGCTCTACAGTAGGTGTTGAATTAATAATAAAATTGTATTCTTCCACCTCTGCTATACAGAAATTTAAAATTTTAATTTCTGTTATCATTTATATTCAGATTTTTACAGCATTGAAAACATACAGAAAATTTATTACAATCGATACTATTTCTGACGCTATTGTTCAGATATATAATAAGTATGATGACGACATTGATAATTTCGTTTTGCGTTTGCAACACCACTCTACTAAATGTTTGTGGTTAGACGTTTGCCGTAACATTATAGGTAATGTAGATCCGCGTACAATTGACAATTACCAAAGAAAATGTAGTGACATGTTCAAAAAATATACGAGCAACATTATAAGTAACATTGAAAATATCAAAACTGATAATGTATGTCCATCTGTTCAATACGTTGAGCAAACTGAACAGGTAGAAATTTCATCATGTTCAGACATGTCTAAAAATAATTTCGGCGAACTTAATATTATTAACAATGATATTAAAAAAGAAAAAATATTGGTAGATATGTTTCCTCAAAGTCTGACCATCGACGACGATGAGCGCACTTTAACCTTAAGTATTACAAACGATGAAGCATTTCATTCTGAAGAAGAAATGATCGTTGATAATGATAATGATTCATCATCAAGTACAATATTTATAATAATCAATATCCCTTATGTCCAGAAGATTGTGACATGTCCACGGCAAATGATTGTGAACCATTACCTCCGATTAGCATTCTTCAAAAAGTAACTGTTGGTAGAAAGAAAATTTTACCATCATTGTGTAGAAGTTCCTTCATTCTCCTAAAACATTTTTGGGAAGAATTCTGGATTGGCAGGGATAAATCTTTACGAAAAGGTTGGGTAGATGCTTTTAACTCGGAATTTGAAAAAACATCCTTTCTGCGTATTAACCATCTCGTGGCATAAATGTAGAAATACATTAAAAAGAAGTATCATCTCTTTTCAATGCAAACACTCGACGTGTGCAAAATTTAAATTTTTTGTAACACAAAATATCGACGTTCCTCACACTGATAAAATCGTGCATGTTTATGTCAACGATCATATTTCTCATGAGAAAGAACGACATCGTCACCACATTCGTGGCAAAGTAAGGGCAGCGTTAACCGATGAGTTGGAAAAACGATCAGCAATTGTAGTAAAATTAAAAATGCTTGCCAATGCTGACGAAGAAGTATTACGAGCAGGCAATTTAAATAAAACTCCGAGTTTAGATATTTTACAAAAAATATCAAGTAAAAATCGAGCAAAATACGATCTCGATAAGGAATATATAACATTTATGACCAAATTATTTAATCAGCAACAAGAACAGATTCGCGGTGAAGAGATACATGGTTATATCCAAGAATTTGCTATAATACCACTGTCAGTAATCCTATTTAGCGAAAAACAAATACGATGTTTAGCTTCTGACAAACTGAGACATTTGCATCTGGATTCAACTGGTTCGATCATTGCACAACCCGAACAACTCAGTACTGCAAGTACCATTTATTATTATGCACCAGGAAATATTGATGTTGGGCCATTACCTGTTGCTGAATTTATATCGTCGAAACACGATGTAACAGCGATTAAGCATTTTCTGGACGTATTTAATGATAAATTAAGAAAAATAACGACAAAGAAAATAAAAAAGGTCGAAACAGATTTTAGTCTGGCATTAATACAATCAGTATGCAGAGCCTTGAATGTCATGACTTTGTCAAGCTACATCCAGTACATGTACGAAAAATACGAAAATAAAACATTAATGCAAGGAAATGTGACTATTAATCATGTGTGTTCTTCGCATTTTATAAAGACAGTTACACAAAAGATTAAAAAGTGCTATCCGGATGGAAAGAAACAAAAACTCATGCGTTCTATAGCAGCATCACTGTTAGCGAATATAATGCACTGTAACTGTGTATCAGCTGCTGCTGGAGTGTATGACGTATTTGTAAAACTGTTCGGAAATGAATATGAAGACAATGATTTCAATCATTTAGTAAAATCTATCAAGATTATTACAGAAGACGTGAGCACTAGCTCGGATATATATTCGTCACAGGCACAAGCTGATACGTTTTCTTTCGATAGGAAATCGTTGCCTTATTATCACGCATTCAAAACAATTGAGATGAGTGCACGGGAAAATAGCAAAATTAATTATTCAAAATCGAATGCATTTTTCTGCAAAGAGTTTTTCGATTACGTCACGGAATATTTAATGCCCTATTTTCCTTTATGGTCAGCCACAGGTATTGCACAATTTAATTTGAGTCGTGACAGCAATGCTCCTATCGAGAATTATTTTAAAACACCAAATATTAGATAGGGAAATACGCATTCCTGTACCGCGTTTCATTATGGCAAATTTTAAAATAATTGAAGCGAGATTGAAAGAGCGACAATTTCCATTGAAAACTACGCATTGTAAGCAATGAGCTCGAAAAATCATTAGCGACGATGAAGATGCTGTCGAGACCTGGAAGAAACCCAAACCAATGAACAAGTATCTGATATACTCAAAATTTGTCAAAATTGGTAGAAAAAACATGATTGAGCAAAGTGAAGAAGCTACAGATTGCCATGACAATGATTCTTTGGAAAATTTCGAAAAACGCAAATCAGAAAGTCCTATTATTAAAACAGCAGCAGATGAAGTATTATTTCATGCAGAATTAACTTATCCCAATGGATTTCCCGATTTAAGGAAAGAAATCAATGGATACATAATTGAGGTTAAAAATTTTAGAACGTTGATGCCATTTCAATCTGCGGAGCAATTCTTGGATGATGTTATAATAAATGAATTTTTCACACTCTTACCCGGAATTGCAAAAAGCATAAAATTCTCTCTGTTATGCTTTGATACTCATTTCTGCGAGAGTTTATTAACGCGAGGTTTTGTAAGCATAGGATATAAAAAGTGGGCGACTCGAAACACAGTATGGGACTATCCAGTGTGGCTCATACCTGTTAATTTTGCAGTCCATTGGACAATTCTAATCGTAATCCATTCACGACAAAGTATCGTGTATCTGGACTCATTGCATGGTAATCCTAACGAAAAGATACTCAATGGAATTTGTAATTTCATACAGGAAAACATTTCAATGAGTTTATGGGATGAATGGACACTGTATACCCCACGAGACATTCCATCGCAAATTATAAATAATGATGTAGGTGGAAATTGTGAAATGCACGTATGCACATGGGCATACATAATTGCTTCAGGTTCTTACACGAAATTTTCCGAAGACGACATGAGTGCGGCCCGTAAAGGCATATAGCAAATTATCTTGCTAATACAATTTCGGACAAACGGTTAGAAAAAAGAACAATCAAATCCCTACACTTAATTCTGAGTAATAACAACAAAGACTTAACAACTGAGAAGTTTAGTTTAAACAAATTGAAAAAATCTGAAAGTGTTCCATTCCACTTCCAGAACACGTTCGAATTTGCAGCGACTCTACATTTACTGCTACAAAATCAAGCATCACCACCTAACACTAGAACGCAAAAAAAAAAAATGTATAAACAAATGAACAAAATAATAAATATGTTATGAAAAATAGAAACAAAAAAGAAAGCGTTTTAAAAAAAATTAAGAAAAAACAGACTCAAAAAATATAAAATGTTATAAAATACAAAAAAATTAAAAAATAAAAAAGAACAAAAAAAAATATTAAAAAAAGAACAAAAAGAAACGGAACCCTAGTCCGCCACGTCCTCGTCGTGGTTCTGGATACTAACCAAGAGCGGACAATTAACAGCGTACGACTTGACTACTCAAATAATTTTTCTAAAGGTTATTTAATTTTTTTATAAGCAATGAGAGCCGTCTCCGAGCAAATCCTTGTGTCTTTGTCTTACACTCGTCCTCGAGAACGTTTGTGATTTTTTTCAAGTCGCTACGAGTTTGCGTACGATCTGGCTGCTCAATAGTTTATAAATGTTGTTTAATTTTTCTATAAACAATGAGGGCCGTCCCCGGGAAAATGGTCGTTCCATCGTTTTGTACTCGTCTTGGAGAATGTATGTGATTTTTTTCAAGTCGCTACGAGTTTGCGTACGGTCTGGCTGCTCAATAGTTTATAAATGTTGTTTAATTTTTCTATAAACAATGAGGGCCATCCCCGGAAAAATGGTCATTCCATCGTTTTGTACTCGTCTTGGAGAGTGTGTGTGATTTTTTTCAAGTTGCTACGAGTTTGCGTACGGTCTGGCTGCTTAATAGTAAATATATGATTGTTATTTAATTTTATTACTATCAATAAAAATTATCTCCCGGCAGATTATTATAAATTTTACATATATTAATGTATTTTGTGCCATCTGAAATGTGTTAGATGCGTTCAATGGTTTTTTTAATGGTTTTTATTAATTTTTAATCTTTGGGGCCCCAGCACCCTATTCGTCCCTGACTGCCGCGTTCTGGCTGTTAAGTCTGACTGCCAGCTTCAGCTTCATCATTAAATATCTTTAAATAAATTTTTTTAAAAAAAAGATCGCACCTCAAGTTTCAAAAAAATTATTTTTTTTTGCGCCATTTTGTAGTACTCGAAGAGTATAAGGGGCTGCGCAGAATAAAAGGAACAGAGAACAGAGAATAGAGAACAGGGAACAGGGAATAGGGAACAGTCCAATATCAACGTATGTATACAATGGCGTTAACGCAGAATGAAGGAATAGAGGAATAGCGTTAAGGAATAGTGACGAAATTTCAGCGAACAGCTAGACCTTATATTGTATGTGTATTGTAACGTATTATACAGTTATACACTATTGGATTGTGTAAGTTAAAAAACATATGTGCAGATCACGCATATGATAGTGACAACATATATTTCAACGACCCAGTAGACCAGAATGACAATGAAATATGTGATTTGACTGAAAACAAAGATGCTGATCAATAATAGAAATAGAACTCCACTTTTGACAAATTCAGTATGTTTTGACAATTCAGTATTTATTTCTGTACTAGTTTCATAATGTCGTGCTTGTATTAATTGTTTTGATTGTATATATGATAGAACTCAATTCCATCTTTGAATTCATCGGAAATAGCACAATCGCCAATACTTACCACAGATTCGGTACAAAGATCCCCATCAGTATCTTCACCAAGAAATATATCTGCAAAATCAACGCTATTACCAAATTCAACATCTCTTAACAACAGAGATCCATTTTTGGATTTAACAAATTCGGTATGTTTTGATATTTATTTAATATATACTATAGTATAACGTTCTTGGTAAAAATATTTCTTAAAATTTTTCATTTAAGTTTTAAAAAATTTTTTTACATAGCTAAAATTTCAAGGAACAATGTGAAATTAGTTTCTCAATTTATTTTACTTGTTTTTTTCAAAAAGAAAATGCCTAAAATGTTAATTTATTGTCGCCATGAATATATGTAACCTCATAATTGTTTTTGTTATATATAGAACTTAGTTCCACCTCTAAATTCATCGGAAACAACGCAAATTTCAAATTCCAATATAGTGCCAATACAAAGACCATCTCTATCAATTTCTCCACAAATTGATAAATCTTCAAGATCAACGCCATCACCAAAATCAACATCAAGCATTCCTAAATGTAACATACCTAGTGGAAAAATGAATGTTGATTGCTTTATAGTTTATAGATTCTTTTGAAGCTGTTCCTTCATTAATAGTTCAACTCTCAAACCGAGTTAAAGATAAACAAAATGAAGGAAAAGATCATGCTTTAGCAAATTTAGTTCTTAAGGAATTACAAGATGCTGAAGAACCAAATAAATCAATGCTTCGAAAGAAAATTATGCAAACTTTAATGGACCATATGAATAACTCGTAAACTGATTAATTGCACACAGGCACACAAAATAAAATTTAATACTTGATCCGGAGATTAAACTTTAATATTCTTTTTGACACTCTGATATATCAAATTCGATTCTAAATTGCTTCATCATGTCACATTTTTTATCGGTGGAAAATAGCTTGATTTTCATTTATGATCTAGTTTTTAATAAGCAAGCTGAAATAAAAGAGAGAATATAATTTCGATCATAATATACAAGCTTGTAAAATTAATATGCAAGCTAGTAGTTTAAAATATTGGAAATCTAGTTGTTTTCTGTGAATAAAAAAATTATTACACGATGGAGCAATTGGACATCAGATTCGCTTTCAAAACATAAAAGAATATCAAAATACATACATAAGAATATCATGATCTAATCTCAGGGTTACAAATTTTTGTGTGTGCCTTTGTTATCTACTAAGAGATATCTGGATAAAGAAATATTAAGTTTTTGTTTCACAGTTAAATTTTTAATACATAGATTATTTAGTTATTTAAGAGATTTTTATTAATAAATAAAAAAATATCTGATTTTTTTGTTAAGACAAATGTCCAAACAAATTAATAAGTTAGAAAATATGATATTGTTTGTGATATCCTTTCAAGTTACCATTACTACATTTAAAAATAAAAATCCTTATAATAATATGTGTAGAAGGGCTACGAGCCAGAAAACAAATAATAAAATATTTTTAATAATTTTGAAAACATTTTATATAAGACAATAATTAAAAGTTACACAGAAAACGCAAACAAAAGTAAGACTTTATATCGTCTCTATGTGACAACATCTGTTCCATATCGTTGTTTTAAGTTTTCTATAACCAATTAAATTTTGTTTGAATTTACTCTAATATTATACTGACGATTAAAAATATTTCTACAACATTGATTGCTAATATGGAAGTCATTTTCATATAAAATAGGTATTTATATATGTCGAACGAATGTGAATTTATGTGGTATCTGGATTTGTATTGTGTAGTATAACTTCTATTATTTTATATTGTACAATTGTAGTTCTGCATTACGATTTCACCATTTCTGTTCATGAGAATGACTTTCTTATTGACATACTATCCATGAGACTTACTATGATGAAGAACTACCCGACAATGATGAAAAATAGAAGATTTATTCATGGACTTATTAAAAAACTTGACACCTCCATATTAAAGTTTGTAACACCTACACAATTATTTTAATACTCGCAACGACGACACTATTTTGTGAAGAAAAACATCGCAAAAAATGCTACCATCTCGCATTTTAGTTTCTTTTTTGAAAATTTATATGTAATGCATAATTTTTAAAATATTTTACACGTTTAAACATTGAAAATGACCTAAGAGAGGTCGAAACGTCTGTTATATTTTATTGTTTATATTTTAATTCTTAGTCTTACTTTTGTTTATATTTTAATTCTTAGTCTTACTTTTGTTTGCGTTTTCTGTGTAACTTTTAATTATTGTCTTATATAAAATGTTTTCAAAATTATTAAAAATATTTTATTATTTGTTTTCTGGCTCGTAGCCCTTCTACACATATTATTTTAATTTATTGAGCCATACTATTTATAAAAATCCTTATTTTATATCCTTTTATTATCTACTAAGTAAACTGTGATTTATTATGTACTAATATACACATATAATAAAAAATATAAAGTGTCAGATGTATAATAACATTTTTATATAAATGTGATTGAAGTTTGGATCGTTCTTGGAGCGAAACAATTGACGATCACTCGTATATACATGTGACCGAAAATTATAAACGTATGTCGAATCGTTACAAAACAAAAGGTAAAGGTGCAAAGGCGAGCGCCATTCGAGCGATCAAAAATATCCTACGTCCGTCCCAGCGCCCGGTGGTGAAATCCAAGAGCTGGAGGACGATGTCCGAGATCATAGACGGTAGTAAAAAAAAATTCGTTCCCCTCGCTGACTCGTAAGAGCACCGTATACACATACGAAGTATGTATACATGGAGCACGCGCGGGCGCCGCTCGCGCGATCAAAAATTTCCTACGTCCGTCCCAGCGCCCGGTGGTGAAATCCAAGAGCTGGAGGACGATGTCCGAGATCATAGACGGTAGTAAAAAAAAATTCGTTCCCCTCGCTGACTCGTAAGCGCACCGTATACACATACGAAGTATGTA
Organism: Cyphomyrmex costatus; assembly: GCF_001594065.2. NCBI lineage: Eukaryota > Metazoa > Arthropoda > Insecta > Hymenoptera > Formicidae > Cyphomyrmex > Cyphomyrmex costatus. The sequence goes on along the minus strand of NW_017277972.1, from coordinate 561,788 downwards.
TA
>NW_017277972.1:559746-560539 GCF_001594065.2 Cyphomyrmex costatus | reverse complement strand
CAAGATTTGATATCAACAGTCGGCGCCAAGTTAAATTCTACCAAATTAAAAAGTAAAACACAAGTGGTACCTTTAATCTTTAAGTGAATCTATATAGTACTATTATTTAAATTCTACTAAATTAAAAGGTAAAACCCATGTGGTTCAATCTTTATCTTCATACAATGAAACCTAAGTATATGCCTTTGTATTCTTATTAAAAGATCTTCCTATTCGAAACCAAGTGACTTAAAATCTTCTTTAAAAAAATTATATCACAATTAATTTGAAAAGAAAATGAAAAAAATATATTTAAATAGAAAAATTTTTTATGTAAAAACACTTCGCGCTTCTAGAGCGAATAAGAAAAACAATGAAAACTATCTAAAAGCTATAATAATTAATACAAATATATATAATGGTAATTATAATTTAAAAATTATAGTAAACATATTCTAAATGCTACATTTAATTAATAAATATACAGCTTACTTTTCTTTTTTTATGTATTTCACTAGCATATACTGTACTCGAATATACATACAGACTGCATACTTTAACTCTCGTAGTTTCTAATCTCTTTTATACAAAATGTTACATCCATATATAATTTTATACATTTGTTATTGTATTTTATTACATCGAGATTGAGAACTAGCAGTGCGAAGTGTTTTTACATAAAAAATTTTTCTATTTAAATATATTTTTTTCATTTTCTTTTTAAATTAATTGTGATATAATTTTTTTAAAGAAGAATTTAAGTCACTTGGTTTCGAATAGGAAGATCTTTTAATAAGAATAGAAAGGCATATAT
>NW_017277972.1:545362-557047 GCF_001594065.2 Cyphomyrmex costatus | reverse complement strand
TCAAAGTAAACATACACCAACAGTTGCCAATTTTACGTCTGACTTGAATACCTCATTATGTATGCTAAGGTTTTTTACCATTTCATTATCTTCCAATAATAAAGATGTATTACGCTAAAGTAGACACACAATATGGTAAAACAATTTTATAAGAATTCTTTTAAAATTAATATTGATCTTTTGTGATTCATTTTTAAAATATAAAAAACTGTTATTTTGATCACATAGAACACTATATTTGATTCAAGATTTTGGAGTACATAAGAATTCTTTTGAATTAATACTGATCTTATGTGATTCATTTTTGAAATCTAAAAAACTGTTATTTCTATCTCTCACCTAGAACACTATATTTGATTCAAGAGTTTGGAGCACATGTGTGTGAGTTAAGGGGGGACATCACAGTAAAATTTTGAATTTTCAGAAAAAAATTTTTTTCGCTTAAAAGGTGCTTTAGGCTCTTAAAAATAATATATCAAAAGATAGAATACGGCAAGTGTCGAACTGCCCGAATTTCTCATTCTGCGGCAACGCCTCTCAGGTATGCTTCGAGCGCTTTTTGTGATCCCGGAGCGCGTTAGAATTTATGAGTACGGGCGCAGGTCGAAAGGAGAAAGAAGATGAAGAGATGGAATTGGAAGGCCAATTGTATGGTGCAGGCATCGCAGATTAAGGGTCCTTTTGCCTTAGTTTGGTCAAAAAAATCTTTTTTTTTTACGGATTTTGATAACTATAGGTGTGTAGAATGTCATGCTAAAAGGACAAATAGGTAGCGAGCGTCGAGCGTCAATGGTACGTCGCGCGCGTTACATTAACGACCTTTAGGTCGAATAAAAGATGCTGAGCGGCGATCAACGTACGAGTCCATGGAACAAAGAATCGCAAGGAGAAATGAAAAAACGCAAGAGCAGATCAATTTTGAAGAATGCGAGGGTCTGTTGTATGGTCCTGGAATAGCTGAGTAGCTGTATAAGTATGTATCAACATTATTATCGAAAAAATTGTACTTAAAACTTTAAACGCGTTTTCTGGAAATCTACGTTTTTAGAGTTGCCGGAAGTCATAACTCGGTCAATTTTTAACGAATCTCAATATTTTTTTTTTTAAATACTTGTAATAAAATTCTCCACAATGTAGACTACAATCAAGTTGATACATTGCATATTCGATTTTTTATTAACAAAAAAGTAACGAAAAAAAACAAAAAATGAAACATTATTTTTGAAGGGCCGCCATTTTGAAAATTTCTATTCTTTAATAATGCCGATAATCTACATTGGAATCACACTCTTAATAAACAAGAATCCGTTTTCATTTTCTGTTTCAGACGTTTTTTACGACCTCAGGAACTTCAGCTGGGTACATATTTTCCACACTGGTCGACGTTGCTCCGTGTTCTGGCTCCGCATGTGGATGAATCTGGCTATAAATTTTTCTACATGTTCTTAAAAGTGCCATAAATATACCTGAAAAATTTTGAATTACTATGTTTCTTACTTTGTCCAAAAAGAAATCGTGAATTTTGCCTATTTTTTTACCCAATTAAGGCAAAAAGACCCTTAAAGGTATATAAGAATATTCTATGATTTTTCAGTACTTAAAACTAAACGCGTTTTTCTCGAAACCACTTTTTTTGAACTTGGAGGAAAGATAACTCGAGCAAATCTTTACCGATCGACTTGAAATTTGGACAGTATATTCGAAACACCTTTCTTTATGGAGCCACGTAGGGGTTTTTTGAAATATTGCTTAGTTTTTGTTTTATCGACAATTTTATGACGTTTTTTTTGCGTTAAATTTGTAACTTTTTTTAAAACGTGCACCATTTTGCGAAAAATCAATATATCGAAAAAATCCTACGTGGCTCTATAGCTGATGTTATATAGAAACTAAAAATTTTTGGTTTTATGTTCCAGGTCAAGAATTAAGGAGGGTTTCTTTCCTCCCATGGACCCCCTTCCGAAAACAAGCGCCTTCGGAAATATGCTGCAGAGCCGCCATTTTGTGATATTTTTTTTTGAAAAAATTACATTTTGTACTTCATTACTAACAATATAAAACCTACTTTACAGATTTTCGATTAATCCTTTCATTGAGCCAAAAAAAAATCCCGAAAATATGCCTATTTTTTCGTGCTCTACTGTGATGTCCCCCCTTAACCAGTTTTCAATCACGTGTATCTTCATAAGCACACATTTACAAATTATTATTATAATTAGTAACTAATATTGTGAGGATTATACATTATTGCCATGAAAAATGACTCATATACTATTGAAGGTGCCAGTTCAAAGTAAACATACATAAAATGTATATTCTTTTGTTGCATATATACGAAATAATAATGATTTAACATTATTATTATAAACATCTAGTGTGCATGTGTTGTTAAATCATTATTACGTATATATGCAACAGAAGGATATACATTTTATGAATGTTCACTTTGAACTGGCACCTTCAATAATATACCAGTTTGTTTTCTAACGTCATAATTGTCGGTTGCATCATATTACCTTCAGAATTTAATGTACTTTTATTTAGGGCAACATTATTGTCGACGAGCTTTGCATTAGTCACATCCAAGATTATAGCACTGGCATCAAGAACTTTCAATGTACTCAGATCTCTCTAATATCTTTACATTATTATCGTTATAGGTATTTCTTCCTCCCAATTGAATACCATTTTGATCAATTACATCTAAATTGTGTACCTGCAAAATATATAAATAATTTAAATAATTTCAATCATTTTTTTCAAAAATTACGTTTATTGGCGTATTTGATTATAGGTAATAGATTTTTTTGGTATAATGTTATTACGAAATTGATTATCAGAACAATCCTTCTTCACGATAATAATTATTAATTAGAATAATAATTTGTAAATGTATACTTATGAAGATATACATGATTGAAAACTACTTATAACTTACATTCCAAAATCTTGAATAAAATATAGTGTTCTAGGTGAGAAATTAAACAGTATATATATATATAACAGTTTTTTAAAAATAAATCACAAAAGATCAATATTAATTTTAAAAGAATTCTTATACCAAATTGTCTATTTTAACGTAATACATTTTATTATTGAAAGATAATGAAATGGTACATATTACCATGAAAAATAACTCATATATTATTGAAGGTGCCAGTTCAAAGTAAACATACTTAAAGTATATATTCTTTTGTTGCATATATACGTAATAATAATGATTTAACATTGCTATGTAAATTGTAACAAGGCTCAATAAATTTAAAACTAATGGAGAGAAACAGGGTTACGAGCCAATAAATTCTTTATAAACTTACTATTGTAAACAACTAGTGTACAAGTGTTGTTAAATCATTATTACGTATATATGCAACAAAAGGATATATGAATGTTCACTTTGAACTGGCACCTTCAATAATATATCAGTTACTTTCCATGTTAATATATTTCATTATTAGATAATTATTTAAAGTTTTAAAGATTTCAAGTACTAAAACCAAGTAATTTTATGTTTTGAGTAACTGTATCAAATAAGTTTTATCTTTATTATTATAAGAGAATTGATTCTTTGTGCTGTATTTTCAGGTTTATTGAAGGGAAGGTCCTGAAAAGAAAAGGCAAGCATATTTTAAAACCATACCTTTTTTCTTTTCAGACTTTTCCTATCAGCAAGCACAAAGAATCAATTCTTATAATTATATAAGGAATAGAGAATACAAATTAAGGTATCTACCAAACAAATAAATAACAGATCTGGAGACACGGTAGTGTCTCGGTAAATAAGTAACCTAACCAAATACTGTAAAAAGAAAATAATTATATAGAAATTAATTTGTATTCTTACAGCGGAATTACAGCAGAGAATTTGTGTAATAAAGCAGAAAATATCTAACCTCACTTACGTGTTCGTCTATTCTATGCCATCGATGTGATAGATTTCCTAACCTCAATCCTTTGTTATTGCCGAGGCTCTTTATCTGACTTTAACGATCGTACAGATCGCAGAGGTCGATATTTATTCTAACTTCACTTACGTGTTCGTCTATGCTATCGATGTGATTTATAGATACCCGTCTCGCGACCACATTTATCTCTTGCGCCAAAAATTCCAGAATGTATTTCCTCACTTCGTAACTGGCAACAATGACGACGACGACGACGACGACGACGACGACGTTTCTTACAAACAAACAAACACCTAGACACCCATTTCCTCGACGACGAACACCTAGACACTCACTTCCTCGAAGGCGAACACGTAGACACCTACTTCCTCTACGGCGAACATCTAGACACTTATTTCGTCGACGGCGAACACCTAGACACTCACTTCCTCGACGGCGAACACCTAGACACTCACTTCCTCGAAGGCAAACACGTAGACACCCACTTCCTCGACGGCGAACACCTAGACACTTACTTCCTCGAAATCAATTACGTAGACACTTATATTTCCTCGACGACGAACATATTTCAATATTTCAATTTTAATATTTGTATATATAATAACATATGTATATTATTAATAAATATTTTATATTATATTGAATAATATTTTATTTTTAATTGTAAGGTTGAAATTGCGCGCGCGTCATATGTAATACACCACGCAACACTGGTCTGCTGGTTAGATATAGATAGATAGAGTGAGATGATAGATAGAGTGAGATAACACATAAAGTCAAAGGCCCTCTATTATCGAAAAAACGAGATGGACATTTCCTCTGGTCGACGACGTTAACGACGATGTATCTTAAAAATTGAAACGTGAAAATTCACAGATCCGGACTTTGCATCGCGATATCTCCGCTCGTAGGGCACGTAGAAAAAAAATGAAAGCACTTTTATCATACAATTTAAGTATTTCCTGTCGATTGAGCGTATATAGAACTTGATCGGTTCAGCCGTTACTGAGATCTGATTATCTCGACCCCGAAAATTCTCCGTGTCGCGTAAAGGAGGCACGGCAGTGTCGCGCGCTTGGCTTAGTGCCGAGACACTACCGTGTCTCCAGATGGCGCGCGCGCGTCGTTCACGAGATCAAAAATTTACTACGTCCGTCCCAGCGTCCGGTGGTGAAATCCAAGAGCTGGAGGACGATGTCCGAGATCATAGACGGTAGTAAAAAAAAATTCGTTCCCCTCGCTGACTCGTAAGCGCACCGTATACACATACGAAGTATGTATACATGGAGCGCGCGCGGGCGCCGCTCGCGCGATCAAAAATTTCCTACGTCCGTCCCAGCGCCCGGTGGTGAAATCCAAGAGCTGGAGGACGATGTCCGAGATCATAGACGGTTGTAAAAAAAAATTCGTTCCTCTCGCTGACTCGTAAGCGCACCGTATACACATACGATGTATGTATATATGGCGCGCGCGCGTCGTTCACGAGATCAAAAATTTACTACGTCCGTCCCAGCGCCCGGTGGTGAAATCCAAGAGCTGGAGGACGATGTCCGAGATCATAGACGGTAGTAAAAAAAAATTAAGAACGAAGAAATTTTTGATCGCGCGAGCGGCGCCCGCGCGCGCTCCATGTATACATACTTCGTATGTGTATACGGTGCGCTTACGAGTCAGCGAGGGGAACGAATTTTTTTTTACTACCGTCTATGATCTCGGACATCATCCTCCAGCTCTTGGATTTCACCACCGGGCGCTGGGACGGACGTAGGATATTTTTGATCGCTCGAATGGCGCTCGCCATTCGATTGTGTTTGCACCTTTACCTTTTGTTTTGTAACGATTCGACATACGTTTATAATTTTCGGTCACATGTATATACGAGTGATCGTCAATTGTTTCGCTCCAAGAACGATCCAAACTTCAATCACATTTATATAAATATTTTTATAAAGTTTATTTGTTCGAATAATGTGAACATGTTTTAGTAATAACATGTTTAACATGTTCTATTTCTATTAATAAATAAAAAATATGTATCATAGTACTGGATCATCCCTATGTCGTCCTCTGAAAACATACTCCAGTTGCCAAGATACGTGACCTTCAGGACTCATCATCCAATTGCATAAAATATCACGTTGATGATAGGTTTCATTAGTAGCTCGATGAGCACTAGTATTGGCAAGCGGTGTCATATAATTATCATTAGAACATCTCCATTGACCTGATATCACATTTCCTTGATCATCTTCTGTGTCAATATATTCATGAGGTGCATATCGCTGTTCAGAAATTGGAAGTAGTTTCTCTTCGGTCATAATAAAATTATGAAGGCATACACATGCAGCTATAATAGTGTCTACTTTTTCAAGTTTTATCTTGATAGGTTTTGTAAATACCAACCAAAATTCCAAATGCGTTTTCGATTACTCGTCTAGCCCGAGAAAGTCTGTAATTAAATACTTTTTTGTCTACAATCAGATTTCTGCTTGGATAAGGGCGCATCATGTGACGTGACATCTTAAAAGCTGCGTCGCCAACAAAGAAATAAGGCGTTGTTTGGTTAGAACCTGGAAGATTTGCAAAAATTGCGGGTAGATTTAAGTCATCATTGTCTATTGCTTTTCCTAAAGATGATCTTTCAAAAATGCCACCATCACTTTCACTTCCATAAGCTCCAATATCAACAATAGTAAATTTGTACTCATGATCGCAAGCTGCCATTAGAACTGTACTAAATGTTTTTTTGTAATTAAAACAAATAGAACCAGAATTTGGCGGGGCTTGAATTTGAACATGTTTCCCGTCCACAGCTCCTATGCAATTTGGCATATTCCATGTTTCATAAAAACCATTAATTATTCCATTAATAATTTCCAACCACTTTACTTTACTTGGTGGCTTTAGGTAGATAGGAGACAATACTTTTACTAGGACAGAGCATGTTTCATTAACTATTTCACGCACCGTCGATTCACCTACACGATACTGCAATGCAATAGAGGAAACTAAGTCTCCCGTGGCTAAATACCAGAATAAATTAATATAAGTTATATAAATAGTATTCTATAAATTACAATGGAATATATATTATATATACAAAAGTAATATGTGATATACCTGAGCGTTATAGCTAAACGTTGCTCTGGAAGTAATGGTTTTCTATGACTAGTTTTGGTCAAATACATCGACACTTTTTTCAACAGCTCATTGAACATCTCTTTTGACATTCTCAAATATCGAATAAAACGTTCTGGGTCATTTTTTAGCTCTTGAAATAATGTGCAAAAATCGCCAAACTTATCACGTTGAAGATTAATAGGATGAACCCACCATCTACGGTTTTTCCATCGTTTGTGTTTCTCTTTTTTCTTATTTCGTAAATACATTATTAATCCAATTTGCAAAACTGACGTAGCCAATATTAATACAATTTCCTCGTTTAATATATCATGCATAGTTTTGAAAGATTTAAACGTATAATAATTTGTTGATCTGCAACATAGTTAATAAATTAAATATTAAATTACTAATGATTAAATAATTTTGTTGTATGCATATCGTAACTTGGCCGATTATGTACTTGTACTTTGTTGTAGCATTTTTTCATCTCCAGTTGCGAAGGCGGAATTATTAAATCTTATTTATAAGAATCCGATCTTCGTAACTTGGCCGATTATGTACTTGTACTTTGTTGTAGCATTTTTTCATCTCCAGTTGCGAAGACGGAATTATTAAATCTTATAAGAATCCGATAGAAATCGAAGAAGAGAGAGATGAACACGAAATAAAGATGATCATGATTGATCAAACGAGAATTAAATTATAGGAATTACTGCACAGTTTCAACAATTTGTAGGCAATATTTATAAATTTTCATAAATAACACATTTTATTCTACAGTACATGAAATATATATATTTACCTTCTTTTTGACGCAATGATTCTTAAAATCATGTGCCATCTATATGTATATATATTTTATATCATCAGTAATTATTATCGATATATAACTATCGTAAAATTATAAAGTTTATAACCCTATACATAATTACATTGCGAAGTATGTATACAAAATTGCTTTTTTCATTTGTATATTTTTATTGTGGGCAAATCAAATGTTGGCTAAAATCTTGATCAAACAAAGTGATAAATCACGATAATATATGAAATATGTATTTTTTGTTTCACGGATTCGAAATGCTATAATTACCATAAATCAGAACTTTTTGTAGCAATTGTAAGGTTATGGCCCTACAGTTCCCTGTTCTCTGTTCCCTATTCCCTATTCCTCTATTGTGCGTTTACGGTGTTCCTGTTCCCTATTCTCTGTTCCCTGTTCTCTATTCTCTGTTCTCTGTTCCCTGTTCCTTTTATTCTGCGCAGCCCCTAACAGTTCTTGATAAGTTTTAGTGACACTACCTACTTTTTTAATATGTTCAAACAATTTTTCAATCCCCGCGCTAGCATCGCACGTCAAGAGTAAAATGCCTTTAAATAGCCAGTACTGGCAGACTTATCGACTTTTTCAGACAGTACTACAATAGTTCCGAAGAAATATGTAGGTGTCGACCCCAGTACTCCTCGTTTAATATATTTAAACAATTTTTTAATTTTTCCGCTGGCACCGCACGTGTCACTAAAACTTATCAGGAACTGTAGAACTCTTCAAATACAAAAAAATAGCATAAGAAAAATTAATTATTTCGAAACTTGAGGTCCGGGCACTTTTTTAAAAATTTATTTAAAAATATTTAATGGCCGGAACTATTGTTATAATCGATCAGGAAATGTAGAACTCTTCGAGTACTGTAAGATTCCATAAAAAAAATCGACTTTCTCGAATTTTGCGGTGCCACGTAAAGTTAGCATCACATATTTTTATTTTTTAAATATTTTTATCTGAATCAATGGTACTATTAATGAAACCTATCGGGAACTGTAGAACTATTGCGGGTGTAAGTACTGTTATTAAAATTTCCGATTTTTTAAATCGAGGTGCTAACTTCACAGAGACCTTTAAAAAACCTTAAGAATGCTTGATCAGGTTGTTGAACCAAGTCACTCAAACGTGGAGAACACGGCTACGACGACGATGTAATGCGCGCCCTTTAGGCGATCCTTTTCTCATCTAATGGAGTATATATATGGGAAGTTCATAACGAGCATAGAGAACTACCGTAGCTTCACCAAGATCGGTGTTCAGATCAGAACAGCAAAATCGTCAGTCGTTACGGTATAACAGAATTCGCATCTGTAGTTGATAGTTGCAAATAACTCGCAGAGGATACGCAGCAGGAAGCGTAAATCTTGCAATCTTGGCGTCGTTGTGGCACTCGTTTCATTTTATCGGCTCATATACTTTATCCTTGTTCTTCTCTGCTTCCGATGTTCATAATTTGAAAATGCGTAATTTATATGAATCTAACATATCGAATTTATTCATCATTCTTTGATTTTTTTTCTTTTTAGTTGCATCACAATATTTTACAGATTTCAATAATCTATCTTTTGCGTCACAGAATCGATTAAATTATTGAAAATTATAACTGTTGGGAATAGCACTAATTTATCGCACGGTTAATTTTTTTTTTTTTGTCTCATCACAAAACGTGCATGATAAATATTGACTTAAAACACACTTATCGCAATATGCGTCAGCTCTGTAATTAAACATTCCACAGAAAGACTTGGAAAATGTAAAAACAACAATGTCATAATAAGAATAAGAAAATTTTAAAAACAAAAATATGAGAGATCCTACATAGAATAAGTTCCTCCATGTATTCTTTCTTTCCATTGTATTTTTTACATTTGTAATCAAAATAATAGATTCAAAATTATGATATAATTATTTCCTTATTATACCTCTTACGACGGATTTTTTCAAGAGATATCCACGCGTCTCGCGAATTAAATAAATAAACACCAAACGGATATCCTTAATTATTATCTCACTTATTAATCAGCAATTATTAGAAATCTTTTAAAGTTAGATTTTAAGGTTTTATCTTAGAATTTGTAACTACTCCTCACTCGCTTATAGGACAAATCGTGGTATGCGACGTTTTCATAAGAGCTTTTAAGTAATTCGCAGAAAGTTTAATAATAGTATTTTTATAAAACAATAAATGTTTCTGGCGAATGATATATGTGCAATTTTAACTCTACAAGTGTCCTCTCGAATCATCTCGATCGAGAATTTCCGAGAATAATCGTATCGAGAATCCCCCGAGAGCGCGGATAAAAAGTGATCCTCGATTTTCCGTTCGCATTCGCCACATATGCAAAAAAAAGTATACAGTATACAGGAAGAGGCATTTTAATCGCCTCAGGCGAATATCTCAGAAATTAAGAGAGATACCAGAAAAAGTTTTGTACAAAAGTTATAGATTTTCTTAAGGGAAAGAAGGTGAAATAACGGATTTTGAATAGGGTGCACTATCAGGGTCAGATCAAGGTCAACATAAATTTTTTAAATAGAACCCTCTATTTTTTATTACATATTCTTGTAGCACACCTCAAGAGCTTTCCAAAATATTATAATAAAATATTGTTTGATCAAGTACTTTTTGAGTTATAAGGCTTGAAAGTTAATACCGCCGGCATTAGCTTTACTCAAAGTATCCAATGGACGACTAAAACCTCTTGAATGATGTTCAAGATCATGATCTGAATAACAATCATCAAGATCAAGGCCAATGGAGGTTGCAACTCTTATTTTCATTTTTGCAATAAAAATTTATTTTTATTTTTAAAAATAAAAAAAATAAGAGTTACAATCTCCAATGGCCTTGACCTTGACAAATGATGATTTTAAACAATAATCAAGAGATTTTAGTCATCCATTAAACACTTTGAATAAAGCTAATGCCGGCGATACTGTAACTTTCAAGCCTTATAACTCAGAAAGTACTTAATAAAAAAATATTTTATTATAATGTTTTGGAAAGCTTCTCTCGAGATGTGCTACAAGAATATGCAGTGAAAAATATTTGAAGATCAGAAAACATTATTTTATTTCATGTTTCAAGTGCATTTATTTAAAATATGTTAAAACAAATATGAAACTAGGGAATATATGCTCTTCCAATAGTATCATGCTGTGTTTAACTAAACACAATCATAACGTCAGGTAAAACTAAAAGTACACATATGTGTGTGCCAGTATCCCTCAAGAAAGGTTAAATACTTGTATAATATTTGTATAGAGATTATTGTATGCACGGTCTGTCAATAATGCGAAATAAATTTGAAAAAGTTAAAATTGATTTGCTTGAATTTGCTTCAAAAACGTCGAAGCTTACGATGTTTACGACCGATTATGCTTCACATGCGAAATCTTATATTTCTACTTTATATTACAAACAACATGAAACAGTATACGCTTGGTAAGGTGATTGGGATAATGGACGAGATTAATCGACACATATCTTTTTTTTATATTCATGAAATTTCATAAGCACGAGGCCTTTTGTTTTTATTATCTCTGTACAAAAACAGTCGAAAAAATTATAGATTTTCTTTGTTAATGATTTAATTTTTACTCTGGAGCTTCACGGCGTATGTACAAGCGGGAAATAATTAGCCAATATAATCATAAACCTAAAAACTAAATATAATTATACATTGATATAATGGATATAATTATAATTCATTATAATTAATAGTAAACCTACGAGTCTACAGATTCGAGTATGTATGTAATGTATCGCGCGAGTATCATGTCTCGAGTATTCGCGACTTGTGTTCGTGTCGAGCGCGCGCGCGCGCATGTGTG
>NW_017277972.1:541847-545319 GCF_001594065.2 Cyphomyrmex costatus | reverse complement strand
GTGTGTGGGTGTGTGTGTGTGTGTGTGTGTGTGTGTGTGTGTGTGTGTGTGTGTGTAACTCATGGACATGCATGTAGACTTGTAAAGCGAATTTTATACAGAATTCATTGAGTGGCGTCTCGCTCGCAGTCAACGCGCAGAAACGAATGGATCTTTTTTTCGCACTCCCCTTTCGTTTTCTCCGAACATACATTGGCTTGAACAAGGTCGTCGAATTCGGATCTTGTAGGGTCACACGAAGTAGCTATTACTTCACTCTCTCCCTACAAACGCTAAATGAATATGCTAAACGAAACTGCTAACAGTATTCGCTAATCAGTATTCGTATAAGTATCATCTGTCATCACAATCGTGTTAGCGTAGCCCTACCATCAAAATTCAGCACCCCTGCTAAACTCCTTATGCTCTCTCTCCCTTCTTCTCTTTCACTCACTCACTCTTTCACTCATGCAATCATCCCATCTTGCCTCTGTTATTCACTTTTTCTTTTCTCGCTTCTTTCGACATCAATCTCTGTCGCAATTTTACTTCACCCGAGAATCGGTTTACCTCTTTTTTCGCGCTCCATCTTTCTTTTTCTTATTTTTCTAGTATCCGCATAAACAAAAAACGATTTTTCCAAAGAAAAGAAAAGCACTCGACAAAGAGCCGGCCCTGAAGTTCTGTGTTTCTTTCGTCATTCATAATTCTTTTTCACGCGTGATTAAAGAAGAAGAAAAATCTAAAAAATCGAAGCTCAAAAATTAGTAATATAACAACGTGTCAATAATTTTAGAAGCGTGGTATTTGGTACATTTGTTCCTCGAGGCGGACTTTGAATTACCAGAAACCCAGAAATACATTATCAATGATTGATCGTGAAAATTAAATAGATCCAAACAAAGCAAATTCAGAGTTGACAGTAATTAACAATCTTGTAATAATGATGAAAATGTGCCGGTTTTATCAACGGCTCAAATTGTGATTTAACCGATCCTTTATTGTCTTCTCTTATAATACTGTATTACTGGGTACAATAATAAAGATGAAAAAAATGTTTAATTACGATTAATACTAACTGACGTTAGTAAGACTCATATTGACGTGATGACTAACTTTTTAAGAGATAAAAAAGTGATTCCTGCGTCTTTATCGCGATGTTTTAAATGCAAAATACATCACACTTTTTTCATACGTTCAAGCACGTCACCACATTAATATGACATCACATTGTGATTTTAGTAATTATAATTTCAATAACTGCACGTTTTCTTGAACAAAAGCAAAACGATCGTAAAGTGAGTAAGAGCTATTCATCATGTTTTTTATTTAAAAAACAAGTCAAAAAAATCGCGAAATTGCTTAGAGAAATTATTTCTAGGACATTTCAAATAATTTCATTGTGAACTTCTAATTCTAAGATTCCCCTTCCCCTGCCTATCTTTCACACCTTCACTTCAATACATTCTATCTCACTCATTCTAACTATATTATATGCTCTTTCTTTCATATACTTTCTCCTCCCTTCTCTCGCGAACTCTTCTCTCTCGCGGGCCGAATCATGTTTCTTTTTTTATGATTTATCTTGATTTTGTCTCGTTTTATTTAAAAAAATACTGAATTAGTAACCAAGCTAAAATCACAGACTTGCTGGTGATTTATCCCAGCGGATTTGTACAAATTCCTTCCGAAGATCTCTCATTTTCTCTCTCTCTCTCTCTCTCTCTCCCTCCCTCTCTGTGTGTATATATATGTATATATATATGTATAATTACAAGATGTGTATATATATATGTATATAATTATGTATATATAATATATGCGCACACACACACACATATACATATATACATATATATAATTACAATTTCGCGAAGTAAATGTGTATAAGATCGCATTTTATCCTCTTTCGCCCATCCTTTTTTCTCTCTTATCTCCTCATCACTTTTCAATCCAACGCATTTTTTATTCTCTCGCTCTCTGTCGCTCCTCCCTTAGCATTTGTCGATATTTATAGTTATTTTTTGTGTGCTTGTGGGAACGGATGAATAATGTAAAAATGTACAGAATAATTCTCGCAGACAAGCATGCCCTTCTCGAATCCACAGTAGAATTTTCGGTGGAAAGCAAAAACAAAAGGAAAGGAACGTGTCTCGTTAGCCGTCAGCAGCAAAATAATCATCGAAAGACGACACAGCGGAGATCTCATTGCTCGGCTCTCATATACTTTCTCTCCAGCCTCGTACCGCACTACTTTTGATAGATTATACAAGGTGCTGGAGAAGTAATGGAAAATTTTGTCTTATAGAGGTTGAGTGGACTAAACCGAGAAGAAAAGTCCTCTACCATTTTACAATTTTCGCAATAGTTAACGAGAATTTATAAAAGTATCCAAATTCGCTACGCGTTATTTATAACATTGTAAATGGACGTTGTCTAGCGATGATCATTGGGGAATTTGGATATTTTTATAAATTTATATTTCGTTAACTATTGCAAAAATTGTAAAATGGTAGAGGACTTCTCCTCTCAGTTCAGTCCATTGTACCCTTACGTAACAGAATTTTTCATTACTTCTCAAACACCCTGTATATTCGAGATCGCTAATATTCTACAGCCGTCGATATAGACGATCGGAGTGTATTTCCTTGATATGTTAAAAAACCAAAAAATAATTAAGGAAACGATCATCTCTATTCCACTTTTGTCCTCTACAGAATCCCTTCTTCTGACGTCATACGTAACGGTTCGTAATAACAAAAGCATCTTTTTTTTATCTATTTGCTATGATAGTGTTAATGATTGCACACCGCATTAGCGCGTACATATTATGATCAGATTACTTGGGCGCATGACGTCAAAGTCGAAGAGGACCGAGGAGTTTATTATGAGCGAGGTGAGGTTAGTTGATTTCGTTCTTCTATTGTTCGTGAGCGCGTTCAGAAATTTTAAACGAGTTGCCTTAAGCTTCGACGCTTAAAACAAATTTGCACAGTTTGCTTTCGATGTAACGATCTCGCGAAAATATATCGATGGGCTACTTATTTTCGAATACGCGATATGTATAAGGAACGCAACGGGGAAAAAAAAACACATAAAGGACGAACGTGTCGACTAGTTGAAATAACAATAAGACGGAAACCCTTTGACTCTAATCGAAGTGACGACTCGATTAAAAACGCAGAACGCGCGCACTTTTTTTCCGGATAAAATTCTCGCACGTGTATATGTAATACATATATATGTACCATTTACATACCGGTATGTATAGTAAAGCGCACACGCCGCTCGTGTTTAGGTCGTTACATGCGGAAATTGCTTATATTGTCGCTCTATTCTTAGTATAATCACAGACATGGTTTCTATAATTGCTACGTACAACAGAGCCTTTTCTCGTTCGACGCCGAACACGATAGGTTCTCTCTCTCTCTCTCTCTCTCTCTCTCTCTCTCTCTCTCTCTCTCACACACACACACACACACACACACACACA
>NW_017277972.1:533452-541724 GCF_001594065.2 Cyphomyrmex costatus | reverse complement strand
ACACACACACACACACACACACACACACACACACACACACACACAGACACACACATACGCACACACACATCCCTCCCGCCTCTTTCATTCTATCCTCAGCCGTTCAATCTTTCGTACGTCACATCGCACGCCACTCATGTACACACCTATACTCTCTCATGCACAAACTGTCATTCCCACGCACCCGGCAAAAACCGATAAAAGTGTTCATGTGTGACGGGGATGTTAAGTCCAATTTGAATTTCATGAGGAAAAATTGAAATCGCGCACTGGTAATAATCCGTCGAAACGCGGATCTTGTTCTCATTATTAACGCGAGCGTATCAGTTCGTCAAGTAACGGTAATTGAACAGATCTCGATGCCGCGAGCACGA
The DNA here is from genome assembly GCF_001594065.2 of Cyphomyrmex costatus. Taxonomy (NCBI): domain Eukaryota; kingdom Metazoa; phylum Arthropoda; class Insecta; order Hymenoptera; family Formicidae; genus Cyphomyrmex; species Cyphomyrmex costatus. The sequence continues at coordinate 541,350 of NW_017277972.1, read as the reverse complement.
AGCAGACGCGTGATTAATCGAGCGAACTCGATTATTATTGCCAGAGCGCTGTATATACGTGTTCGATCACTCTCACACACACACACGCACGCACACACGCACGCACGCACACGCCACACACACGCACGCACGCACGCACGCACTCATTCCTGCGAAATATCGGCAAAAAAACATTCACAATCGCACGCACCGCACATCACACGATTCACTATCAGAGAGACCGCCGACTCTCCATAGTAAAAACACACGCCCGGGTACCTTCCCGTGGATAAAATCACAGCAATTTTATACACCGTCATGTTTTCTCCCGCTTTCTTTCATCTCTTCTCACGCGAAGGATATAATATATACAATTCGTCGGTCATGTATACGCCCGGAGGCGACTTCGTTCGGACCCTCCCTCGCCCCTGCGCGTATACACGGTACTTTACATACATAACGTTTATATATATATATATATATACACACACATATATATATATATATGTGTATGTACATATAATTCACGCGCTTTCACGAAATTTGTACATGTGTATTTGTAGTATTGCGTGTGTTTATGTGTGTGTGTGTGTGTGTGTTTGTGTGCGCGCATTCAGCTACCGCTCGAGATTTCTATACTGAGAATAGCTGTCAAATAGTCGAAACACTTAAGATTCGTACCATTGAGAGTCGTTCTCAAAAAATAGAAATCACAACTTTTACATCGAATTTGCAACTTCGTTATCGTGATGTTGCGTTTGCAAAATTTCCGCGTTTGATTTTCCCAGAAAATTGAAATTATTCGACAAACTCGTAGAATATGAGAAAGTATCACTCTTCGTCAGTGTGACGTATATGTACTTTTACAGATTCTCGTGGAAAACATTACGTTAATGAAGAGCAAATTCGATGAATTGGCACCGACGATCTCACAACAGCTCACGATAGCGTGATGATTCACACTGAGATCCATCACGATTGCGTTTGTCTAAGGCTCCTCGGTGCGTGTTTTTGATTTTGTATGAATGTATTATCGCGTGTGTGTGTGTGTGTGTGTATTTTTTTGTGTAAAAATGTACAAGTACTTCGGTTCTTTACTCTCTCGAGAACGTAGGAAGGGCGATGAGGCTGGCTGGCTGGTCTTCGCTTCGTGGCTGCTGTCGTCATGAGAGAACACTCGGAGGTTACGCGGGTAGAGGAGGTACTGAGATCAATTAGTCGGCTGCTGAGAGAGCTCCAAGCTCGCTCCGTTTCTTTCTCGCTGCGACGGCCGCGAAATCCTTCTCCAGCGAAAAAGGCTCTCTCGCCGAGATGGTAAAGGCGATCGATAAGAATGAATTTCAGCAGTTGAATCAACGAGAATCGACTGGCTCGCGCTTCAATCCGCTACCATTTCTCTTTTCACTCTTCTATTGCGACACACAGTTGTGTGTTTTTTTTTTTCTTCTTCTCGTGCTGTCTTTCCGATCGAGCGCGTTTAAACGGCGCACACAGACTAGGCGCTCGGAAACACACATACGCTTCTCTTTTCTCAAAGATGCCTTGTTGTTTTCATTCACTCGAGAGATTCTTCGCGCGCGAGAGGAGGATCGGTGAAACGCGAGACTAGACTAGAGTCGAGTCGAGTCGATCGACGCGCGTGGACGAGCTCGCGTCTCCCGAAGGATGGACTCTCCCCGTGTAGTAGGAAGCTACTGTAAGACGAAGCGTGACGAAATGCGACGCTGCAGATCATCGACGATGCTGCTCCCCATTTTTATACTTTTTTCCCTTTCTTTTTTCGTAGAAGACGAAAGATATATATATATATATATATATATATATATATATAGAGAGAGAGAGAGAGAGAGAGAGGGGGGGGGAGAAGAAAAGGAAAGAGACAATCGGAGAGGACCGATTCTTCACTCGAGATTCTCGTCGAGAAGGGATAGGGACAAAAAACAGAAAAGAAAAAAGAACACGAAAGAAAGAAGATGAAACACAAAGGAGAGAGACGCACGCACGCTTGGAGTTCACAAAAGGTTGGAGCGCGCGGACCCCTAACTCGGGGTCCGACGCGACACACGGGATATCACATATCACGAGATGCACGTGCGTTTTTAGTAGATCGTTTCAAGAGCGTGGATCACGAGCGCGGTGGCGAGCCTAGCGATTCAGCTGGAGACGTACGCGGCGATCTGCTCGCTGAATTGCGTGTGCTCCAGCAACAGAGAGTCTTTGCAGGTTTCGAATTGCTGTTGCTGCTGCTGCTGTTGCTGTTGCTGCTGCTGCTGTTGCTGATGCTGCGACGGCGACGACATGGTTGGCGCTTGTTGATGCTGCGAATGATGATGATGCTGTTGCTGCTGCTGTTGTTGGGAGATCTCTTCCGCGCTCTCGGCCTCGGTACGCTCGTACAACACGCAGATGGAACCGTTCTCGCCGATCCTGTACGACACCTCCGACGGATCGATCCACATGGTGAGCTCGCTGGGGAACAGGCTGTGCAGCACCGTCGGCAGCAGGCCGACGTTCGCACCGGCTTGCGCGATCACCGGGTCCATTTTGCCGTTGATGCGTATGCAACGGTAGCCGGAGCCGCGATTCGGTCGATCGGGGAACCAGTGGTCCCGGTAACGATGGCGCAACACCTCCGTCAACGATGACTTGAACATCTCCAGTTGCCGTTCCGACAGCTGTCCCGCCTGCAGGCGCAGCAGGTGCACCAGAAAATCCGCCGCCGACACGATTTCCAGTCTCATGGTCGGTAGTGACCCAGGGCGAAGACTTCGATAACGATAATTGAACGAAAAATATTCTCTCTCTTTCTCTCCCTCTCTCCTCTCTCTCTCTCTCTCTCTTTCTTTCTCTCTCGCTCTCTCTCGCGCGCGCGGTGCGATTGACGGATGTGCGTGGATGGTAAGTCACGCCGCTGATGACGCACTCTTGATCTCAAATACACTGTTTGTCTCTCTCTCTCTTTCTCGCTCTGTCTCGTCGTTCCTCGCGCGATCCACCACGATGATTTCCGGAGGCTCGAAAAGCGCTCCACTGCCGTTTTTTACACTGATCGAGGACGATACGGAGAGATACGCGCCGCGTGTCACGGGTCACGGCGCGGCGATGAGTAAGCCCGACGGCGTTGATGCCGAAAGAAACGCACAGTACCAGTCACAAAATGGCGTCGTCGCCACGTCGCTGCGTAGCACTCTACAGCGCTCGTCGTACGTCGTCGACCCTCCAGCGCGACAGGCTAACCGCCGGAGCGTCCCTCGGAGATCCTCACCGATGAGGATGCGGCAATCCGACGCACAGTGACAGATGTTCGTGGGGGATTGACTTGTCGGCTGAGCGTCCGCGCGTCGTTTTTCTTAACGCTCGCCTGCGAGTTCGCCTCGTTGACTCGTCCTTGCGCGCGAATCCCTCACTGCTCGCGTGGAACGAAAGGCGCGTTCTATGTTTCGTTCCACGCTTCGTTTCACCGGATCGATTCCGACGACGATTTGGCCGATCCGGAACCGTCGGCGTCGATGGGTTCGAGCTGGAGCTCAACTCTAAAACCGGAGTCGTCGTCGTCGTCAAAAACTCCGAACCTTCGACACTGTTTCTCTTGCCGTTGTCGAAACCCGACAGGTTGGCTGATTCTAAAACTTTCTCGTGACCGATGATGGACCTGCTCTTTTTTATCTCTCTCTCTCTCTCTCCCTCTCGCTCTCTCTATCCAACTCACGGAGGTCCCGTGTTCATCGACTGCCGACGACTTTCTAATGGCAGCGCCAGCGACCACAGACGGGATAGCCTCGTCTCTTTGTTCGAGGGACGCCGAATGGGGGTTACGTATCGCGACATCGGCCAATCGTACGTCGACGCTGCCCACCGCGACGCATCGTCACGTGATCCTGCGTGCTGCGCATGATAGTTGCGCGTCCGCAGCCGCGTCCCGAATACGCAGATCCTCATCCTGTCCTGTCTGCGCTGGTCTGCGCTGTCAGCGATTCTCAAATCGCACCGACGTGAAGTCAAAAAAACGTATTTGTATAAAACGTACCATGGACAAATCACGTCGCTGCATACATCAAAATATTATTATTGAAAAAAATAATTTTAATTTTTTTTTCTTTTAAGTAAAGATTATCTTTCACGAAAAATATTATAAAATTAATAGAAGAGAAATGGCTTTAATAATAAGAAATCAAATTTGCTTTGATTTAATAATCTTGATTAAAATATTAAACTATTAATGAGAGAAGAATTCAGAATATATTTTAAATAAATTCAATGCTTCTAATAAACTTATAGTAGACATGCGGGTTATACAATAAACTTGGAAATATTTGAAACGAATAAGTATATTACTTGCATGTAGTATGATTTTTCTTCAAAACTAAGCTTGTTAACTATTTATATTTATAAATATAAATTTATATTTATAGATATATACAATTCAATTATATCGCGCGTATACAGAACAATCTATATTGAACGTCACTTTATTGCGTCTTTGCTCGTTGCACAAACAAAGACAAACCGGTATTTCTGATTGTTTTTAATAATTAACTTCTATATCATTTTTCTTTTTTGCATTGAGAAACTGCGCTATCCTTTGAAATTGCAAAAAATGAAAACATATCGCGTGTCTTTTTAAGTCTGACGTATTATAGATAGCCTAATAATTTCTATAACTTCTTTGAATCAAAATATGTGATGAGCATTATATCGATCGACGCTATTGAATATAATGGAGTTATTGAATATAATCTTAAGCTGGATTATATACTATATAAGTTTACGAATTCATTCTTTCTTTCTGGATAAAAATGTTTCTTCTAATAATTCAAATTTGCATGCGTAACTAATTCACAGAACTACTACTCGTCAAATCGTTCGATGTCATACAGTCTACTCTAAATCCCACGTAAAGTTCCTATAACGCAAGCAGTAATGCCAAGGCAGTAACACGTCATTTGTTTCCACAATACGACCGCAGAGTCAAAGTTACACCGGTTCCATTCTACTGCCATGTTCCTAATTGGTTGCGTCAATTTAGCGAGTCTAGTGCTGTGAGCACCACTGATCCCGAATTTAAGGACAGTTTGAGGCAAGCAAGAAGGAAGCTAACGCCGACTGCTAGAAAGCGCGTTAGATTACAATACCATACAACTAACTACACACGACGAGCGTCGACGACCGTCCCTCGACTACCCCCTCCGTGTCGGGGTAGTGGCATGAAAACCACTCTGTCCGGGATTAGCCTGAAATTCGAACAACGTGCTTGGCTGGAGAAAAAAAGTCCAGCTCCGTTCCCGCGGTACCCCTCTTCCTTAACCCTTTGACGTGCAAGTTCTGTACCCTTTCGAAACGCTTCAATCAACGAGATGGAAAGGAAGGAGAGGGCAAAAATCATTTCGTTCACTTATTTCGAGTCTTCGTATACTGTATAATGTACAGCGCAAAGTGGAGATAATATTTTTAAAAAATCATTATCTCTCGGTCAGAGGTCTGAAACAACATGTTGTGTGAAGGATGCAATTCTTGCTTGCGTTAAACAGAGTGTTTAACATGGACGTTCTCGTCGTCGAATTGAGAAAGTCTGGCCCATCGGAAGGTGAGCTAGAATTCGATGTGCATCCTCCCTTGCAAAGGTATGAAAGCGGATCTGATTTGCCAACCGCGCTATGTAGAGCATTTCACTCGTAATTCCGGGAGTTCGCCACTGCCAAGTTGGCAACTGAGCGTCGATCGATAAGCCCAGATTATCGTGGACCGGCTCCGCAAAAATTCACGAACCGCACGCGAGTTTCCCTGCGTCGGGAATTCACGCCAGCGTGATGCGCGAGCTGTACACAAAATCGTTTCGTGACAAAAATCGCGTTATTAGGATAGAGAAATAATTACGTTCGTGCATCGTCGTGACTAAATTTAAATAAAATATTCTGTATAACAAGGTCTGGCGTATACGAGTAGCTTTGTCGAAACAAAAATGAGAAAAAAAAGTATATATACGCGGTCTGGGGGGTTTATGTGTATATCTTTATTTATCTCATTCTAACAAACTATTTTAAGCCCATAAGAATGTAAGGCAGTAATAAGACATAAGCAGTAAGCAAAGAAATCAGCCAATCAGCGTTATTGTTTTACGTTTTTTATTGGCTAATTCGCTTATTACTTACGTTTTACTGTCTGCTCTGGCTTTACTCATTCTAACTTACTAAAGTTGACAAACATGTTAATAAAAAATTGTCATGTCGCGGCCAGATTCTGTTATATTTCATAAAAAGTTTCAAATTTATTCTGAATCATAGTAAGCTTGATACTTTTATTAAGACTATTACATTAAAATAAATTCGATTTGCTGTTATAAAGGGTCTCCATATCACGAAGAGACCGTATAACAGTCTGACTATGAATGATTTTGTCAAAATCCTATAACGTAAAAAAAGGTATATAAACTTCTTTCCTAAGTATACTATTTATACTTTAATTTATATATAATATTTATATATTATATAATATATAATACAATATATGAAATTGTCTCACTTTATAACTTTAATTACAAAATTATAAAATAAGTAACAGTACACACAGAAAAATATTTTATTGATAAGAAAAGTAAATTCATTATTCACTTTCTTTCTTGTAAGTAATGGTTTAATCTTTATCAAAGAATATTTTTTTTATAACAATCATACTCGTTAAAAATTTTAGAAAAGCTCATTAAAACGTACTCAACAAAGAACTTATTTTCTTTTGAAAAATATATATATAAAATTTATCGAAAAAAAAAAAACGACTTTATATTAATAATAAGTAAATCGAATTGGTTCTTATTTAATAATCTTGACTGAAAAGTGCATATTATTAAACTTCCTACGATTCAGAATATATATATTTGGAATAAATTTGAAACTTTTGATAGATTTGTGTGCGAATAGGTACACGAATTTTCGAAATATTCGAAACAAATAATTATTACTTGCGAACAGCACATATTTTTCTAGATAAGTTAGAATAAAATAATATAGTATATCCAGAGAGAAAGTATATAAATATACTCACCTTTCTCTCTCGTAGAATTTTGATAAAATCGTTCGTTGGTTAAATTCTATTGTATACAGGGCGTCTCTATAGTCGTTGCGAGGTCATCGCGTTCACCGGAAGTTGGACGAATTAAGTTCTGAGCGAGTTAAACCGCCCAACTATCGAGAAACTCCGTTTCCGCGCACAAAGGAAGTCGCTGACGCGTAGTACAGCGAAAATATTGCGTTTAACGATCAAAGGCGGCTAAACGTCGCCGCAGTCGCGAAACTGATTAATTTTGCAATCGACGATGTCTACGCTAGTCTACAGTGTGATTTCGTGCTCACGTCGCGATATACCTCAGGACGCGATCGATCGTTTCCGTTTCCACGCGTCCCGACTCGCGAGTAATTGCAACGCGTAAAAACGATAGAAACACCGAGTCCGTGAATCAACAATCGCGCCATCATTAACTTTACGGCTACAATTTGCGAGATTATTTAAGATTACTGTAGCGACGATATCGACAGTATAAAAGCTTGCACGAATGTACACCTATAACGTATAAACGAACAGTCGAGTTTAATGAAAAATAAGATATAGAGTATAACGCTGTTTCTCGAGATAAGATAAATTCTTCAACGCTTTCCGCTCTTGCCGGAAAAATGATTTGGCACGCCAAAACCACGATAATGATGAAATATCTCGTCCGCATATTCCAAATGCGAAGAGAACGAACGCGCTATATGCACGGTGAACGAAATATGTCGAACGTGCAATTGGCCGGGAGGGGCTGCAAACGCGCGCAGAAGGGTGCCGTATATTCAAATTATGGGGTGACCCTTCTCGAAAACTTCACGAGGGGAACGGAGGGAAGCTCGGAATTGCCGACGATCTCTCTCTCTCTCTCTCTCTCTCTC
>NW_017277972.1:496565-533315 GCF_001594065.2 Cyphomyrmex costatus | reverse complement strand
CTCTCTCTCTCTCTCTCTCTCTCTCTCTCTCTCTCTCTCTCCCTCTCTCTCGCCAGGAAGGTTCTCTAAAATCAATAGGGCCGGTTCGAGAACCTCGCGCGTTCTGCATTCTGCTCGCGAGGAGTTCCGCTTGAAAATCCGTCAGTCGTGATCCCTGCGGAACCCCCTCGCCATGCACTCGCCAGCCGCTGTGCGACGCCGGTAACCCCTGTTTAAGGTAGCGATTCACTTCACAGGATGCCTCTCGGCAGGACGTGAGAAACTCTTAAGAAATCACAGACGCCATGTTAATCGCACGCATCCGGAAGACGTGACTTTCCATTGAAGAGCGAAAGAGCCATATGAGAAAGAAGTAATTTGATATAAGGATGTGATAACAATTATATTTGTAGGAAAAAAAATAAGATTTATGTGTGAAAGAAAAATATTTATGTATCTTTGAGCGAGTTGACACTCGTTTGATCTATTTTTGTTTCACATATGCATTCACCCTCCACGTATGTTACTTCGACGTGGCTTTTAGATTACACACAAGAAAATACATAGATACTGATGCAGTATACAAGAATAATTATACTTGTTTAAAATATTTTAAAAATACATATATCTGCAAATTTCTCTCTCTCTATCATAAGTTTAGTACTTTACTTTAATACTCCAATCAAGATTATTAAATTAAAACAAATTCGATTGTTGATTATGTAACATTATTTCTTATAAAATTTCTAATATTCTTCAAAAAAGAATAAATCCTTATTTTGAGTACATAATAATGAATTTTTCTCAAATTTGTAATAAGTATGCCTTAAAATTATGACCAAAAAATATTTCTAAAAGAAAGAAAGTAAATTGAGTACTTTTCTTAACAAAAGAATGATATTTCTCTTTATGTATTCACACAGAGGGTTAAGACACTTACATTAGAAGCGATGACATAAGAGATGTTCATGAGACACACGCAACAACAGGTCTCTACTCGAGACAAAAAAGACGAATGTAATTGCCTCGGCGCGAAAGGATTCGCACAATTGCGACCGTACTCGAGATGAACGACTCCTTCTTCGTATCTGAATCCTTACCACTTTACGAGAGTTACTCTCGTAAAAACAGCGTACGGTCGTGGCAGCCATTTCACGTACTGCGCGATATAATCGACCGACTCGAGCCCTGGTCTAATTTGGAACTTTCTTCCCCGAAAACTTCCCCCTCGGATAAACGTAGAATTAGAAAACGCCAGCCCTCGCCCAGCTTTAGTGGTCCTAAGAAAATTCCGGCTCGAAACACGTGTAGAAACACATGTGTAAGAAATGTCAGCGATAAAAAAAAGTTATACTTAAGCTGCTCTTACAGGATGTCTAATTTTTTGACAAAAAAAACTCTTTTTGATCGAGAATAAATTATTCTATGAAATGAGAAATAAACGTCGAGAATATAAATATTTGCAAGTTGAAGACGCTTCCTAGAAGATAGCATTGTTTGTACGAGTTTCTCGAATATCCTAGAAACTCTTATCTATCTGATGCCGTGCAGAACCGCTTCTCAGAGAGCGGCACGAAGTAAAGCCGGAGCGCGGACGGAGGCCAAAGATCGACGAGCCCGGAGGAAACGAGAATCCCGATTCCTTGGACATGCTCATGTAACGCTAGAAAAATGGAAAAGCGGGAGGATAAGCGAGCCCGTGTATATCTAAGAGCTGCAATCAATTTTCTCCCAAAACACTACACGTCAAACATATATTATAAAAGTTATTGACTCAATATTAATTCAATAATTATTAACATTTAACACATATGGTAATTTTCAGATCCTTTACTATTTACATACAGTGGGTCGTTTGTATCCCGGAAATTAATTTTCATCACTTTTATAAGAATACAAAAATTATTAAGCGATTCTTACCCAGACAGCATGCCTGTCAAAATGAAAACTTTAAGAGAACTTTTCAAGGGAACATTTAGTTATCTTTAAAATGATACCTAAATAATATCTCACATAATAATCATTTATCAGAGGCATCTACCAAGAGAACTCTTTAAGATATCCGATTTCAGAGATGTCTTGAAATTGTTATCTTTATGATGTCATGCTAAAAATGATAGTTTGTTCTCTCATGAAAGATATCATTATGTTGTATGACTTTTGACAGATCAAAAATTATACATAATTATATCTTTTATGAGAAATCCATTTAATATTATTAAGAAGATATCATGAAGATAACGATGTTATTAAGAAGATACCAAAAAGTGAACTTATAATTTAACCTATAACATTTTTGGCACATTGTAGCAATTATTGCAACATTGGAGAGTTGGAGACTGCGCCAAAGGAGAGATCAGAAGACACGGTAGTGTCTCCGGCCATATTAAAAAAACTACTAGTTAATTTTAATATTATCATAGCCAGCTGTGTTTATACTGTTACTTTTTTTGTCTTAATATTATTATCACACTGAAGAGGATCTAGATCCAGAATTGAGGCGTTTGTACATTGTATATATTATATTTAATATATTGAAGGTTTGCAAGTTATCACCATGTCGATCCATTAGTAATGTGAACGTTTCGTGAATCTTGCCGTTCACTGTACCAGAGTGAGGAGTGCACTGATACGTATCTGTACACTCCTCGTTCTGATGAAGTGAATAGCAAAGTTATATTAATTCTCAGAACATTTGGCGATAATATAACCTGCAAATCGTTTTTTTAAAGGAATTTATATGTTAACATATAATATATTTCTCTCTCTCTCTCTCTCTCTCTCTCTCTCTCTCTCTCTCTCTCTCTCTCTCTCTTAGACATAAATGTGAACTATATATATTAATATACTTTGGATATCATAAAAACGTCCAATTTGAGAAATCTTTTAGGTATCATTTTAGTGACGTCTTTTTGCTTTCAAAAAAACGTCACATCAGATAACATTTAGATATCTTTATGTAATCTTTTAAAGATTTCTCTAATGTGCAATTTTTGAGAAATCTTTTAAACATCATTTTTGTGATATCTTTCTGTTCTCAAAAAACGGCGCATTAGATAACATTCAGTTATCTTTATGTGATTTTTCAGAAATTTCTCTAAGTTATCAGATTCAGAAATGAAATATCGTTTAGATAACATATTGTTATTTGGTATATATAATACTTTAACATCTTTAGAAAGCATTTGTTAGATAGTGTATCAAAAAAAAATTGTACAGATAAATATTATAATTAATTTTTCTAAGATTGTGTTTGTAAGATCATGTTAAATATAAATAATATCAAATTAAACCCAAATAAATTATTTTTAACCATTTCTATAGGAAAAAAGTTGCCACTGCTCCTACTTAATAGATATATCGTATTTTAATTTAATTAAAACAATAGACTTGATTTAACTCAGAGAAATGTATTAAATTTGACAAAAAAATCATTTCTTGAATTAAATTAAGTCCATTAGTTACTTATTTATTAAAAATACATACATTAATATAGACATTGTTTAGTTTATGATTTACGTTTTGGTACACATAAAGGTTATAAAAATAATAAAATATTATTTAACTCAAAAGATTGAGTTGCCATTGCTCCTCTCACATTTAGTGTGCATTAAAAAAATTGTACAAGTGTTACAATTAATTACTTCTTGCTCTTAGTATTTAAAAAAAAAATAATGAGCAAAAATAACCCAATTGTGCATACTAAGGATTGACATTATGTACTAGAAAAGTGTGAATTATTATTACTTCGAATACAACTGCAGTAATTAAAAAAATATTAGACACTGATCTAAGTGCATAAAGAATACTAGCGAAGTGTCTTTTAAGAATTCTATAGTTTGTATATATGATGAAGAGTCACACGAACAAAATTTCAAAACGCTTCAAATCTTATGAAAAGCTGTATCTGGAGACACGATAGTGTATCGGCGTTAAACCAGGTGCAACGACAAAAGCTACTTTACGTGACCCGACGAGTTGCGGCAGATTGAGATTATCAAATCTCAATAACGGCTGAACTGATTAAGTTATATTCACAGATGTCTATACTATACTAGATCGCTAACTTCGTCAAAAACAGTCGAAAGGACTGAAGCCGGCCGGATCTCCGGTTTCGGCCATGATGGGAACAAAAAGATGGCGACGGTGCGGCTGTAGCATAGAGATAGTAGTACTAGAGTACGCATTGTCGGAAATTTGAGGAGTGGGGGTAATTCTATCTAGAAAAGGACGCACTCATTTGGAACCGTTTCGTTCTCTCTCGTTTCGCGCATGCGTATAGCCGTATACTCTGAGAGAGGGGATTGAAAGAAAGAATAAGGAATTGAAAGAGTAACCCTTGGCACTGGGAAAACCTTAACCTTATCAAAGTCAATTCTTTGTTTGATTCCAAAGAGATCAGGCTTGTCCGGTCATTCTTGGAAAAGCCAAAAGTTTCTTTCCGCGAGACTTAACTAAACCATGTGAATTTGACTATCTTTATAAGAAACAATCTGGTGGTGCTGGCCAATATGCTCGCATAACTGGAATTACAGAGGTATAAGTAATAGATTTTTATCATTAATATTTATTGATATTATTCATCGAGAGCCCTTAACCTTATCAAACTCAATTCTTTGTTTGATTCCAAAGTGATCAGGCTCAATCAGGCTTGTCCGGTCATGTAACGATGAAACTTTTCTCGTTCGACTTGTTCTTTCTTTCGATCCCCTCTCTCAGAGTATATGGCTCTAGTACTACTATCTCTATGCTTAAATAGCGATAGCCATTACTTAAATTGTATAATAAAAGTGATTTTATTTATTTTTTACGTGCCCTACGAGCGGAGATATCGCGACCACTGAACTATATATACACTGGAATGGGCATCTCCGTTGTGAAGCATAGAATATTGTGGCCATTTTTGATCAGCCGTCATTTTGGCTGAGTCAGATGCTTCAACGAATCAGAAAAGGCTTTCAGATGCACATGCGCACTTACGAGAGTTGTTTAGCTGTTTAGAGAAGAGAGAGAGGGAGTTGTTCTGAGAATTGTTTAGTTGTTTTGTTTCGATCAATACGTCGATCGCAACGCGCGCGCGAACGCTTCTGATTCGCTCAATCATCTGACCCAGCCAAAAATGGCGGCTGATCAAAAACGGCCACGAATTTTCCTCGATGCCCATTTCAGTGTATATATAGTTCAGTGATCGCGACGCAAAATCCGAATCTGTAACTTTTCGCATCGTTTTTAAGATACATCGTTATTATTATTATTATTATTATTATTATTATTAACGTCGTTGACCAGAGAGAAATGTACGGTTCGTTTTTTCGATAGAGGGCTTTCGACTTTATGATTATCTATACTATTATCTATATCTTATATCTAACCAGTGTTGCATGGTATACCACATATACGAGTAAAATAAAAAATTATATAGAAAATAATTTGTGTTTTTATAAAACGACGTCGAATCTAACATATATTGTTTGTCAAGGATACTTCAAACTACTTTCCTGTATTAATATTTTCATACGTTTGCATACTTCTAAAAGTATTCTTTCTTATTCAAATCGTACATTATAAAAACTATTTAGCTCGAATGAGGTAACGAAGAAGTGGCTGCCTTATATTATTATATACATGATGAGAATTAAAATGTAGTGGAATTACTGAATTGATTCGTTAATATGGATAGCAATTACATCGTGTTACTAAATTTAAGTTATGTTGGATTGATATAGTATTGATTGAGATCTTTATAATTTGAATTAAAGTAGATAACTATATTTAGGTTAAGAAATCTGTCACAGCCACTGCTTTAAAAACAAGTTCTCTGCTCTAATAACAAAAATTATATAAAAAAGTAATTTTAAAGCAGAAAATATGTCTTAAAACAGATAATTTGTGTGATTAAAGCAGAGAATTTCGCAATATTTCGCGGCTGTAAACAGATTTCCTAACTTGAATAATTGACTTTAACAATTAATATCTCTGTTTACAGGAAAAAGCGACACTTTTTTCTTGTTAAATTTTTATTTTTATGCGAAAACGCATCGATTAAATGCCTTTGATCTTTATCAACATTTAAAATGTGACCGGTTTATATACAATATCACGGCGAATGTGAATGTAGGCACGGTTGCTCGATGATTTGCTAACATCAGGGCCATCTAACTGTTTTGTAAAACCATCCTACTTTTCTCTGAATAGCGAGTCGCGAGGTGCTCAACCTCTATCTACAAGAACACTCCTATCGAAATGGAGTCGACCGGTACTATTATATCGGAGATAGATATGGTAATCCTTTTGCGCTCCTTTATGGATTTCTTCGTGTATGAACGCGTTGTACGTAATGATTTCTCAGTTTTAATCGAATGTCTATTAAAGGCTGCACATTCAGATAAAGAATTATTTTTCTCTCATGTAAAGATACGGGACATTATGAAATATCTTGTTTTGTAAACAATCTCATTCGCTCTTCACTACTGTTGCTTGAAACTCGCAATCTCTCTCAGGGCGAATATTGTAAACTTTTTGACGTATTATAACTCGCTCGTAAAATCCCTTCCCCTTCTCTCCTCTATCTTTCCCGTTCTTCGCAATTGTTCGTGACGTTCAAGCTAGAAAAAAATACGGAATCGTAAAGTCAAGGATCAAAGAACATTAAGCCCGTGTCACACTACGGACTTTCGAACTCGCACGTGCGCTTCATGTCGCACAGCTGATTCGCGTACGATCGCCGAGCGGCTGTAAGCCCGTGTCACACTACGGACTTTGGACGCGGATCGGATTGAGATTGCGGATCGGAATTCAACCAATCAAGATAAAGCTGCTTTGTTTTGATTGGCTGAATATCGATGCGTGATCCACAATCTCAATCCGATCCGCGTCCACAATCCGTAGTGTGACACGGGCATTAGGGGTCCCCAGAAAGAAAACGAAATCTCGATTTCTCGAGTGATCGAAGATGGATCTCCATGACCGTACCGTCATCACGCAGTCGCCGGCGATGGACAGAGCCCGAGTAGCATCAGGGCCGGATAACTGTTCGATGAAGATCCCTTCCCCGCACTTCAACTTTCTTTCTTTCTATCCCTGCCCCTCTCTTTCTCTTCAATCTCAAGTATCTTCGCCCGAAGGAAACTTGTTCCATTTTTTTTTCTTCCCCTCCTCTTTATGCTCCGGTCACAAACGATGTTCAGTCGCCGTACGTATATTCGTAGCGTAAAGTCTACGACCGCCGATATCATAAACTTCGCAATAATGAATCGGACGCCTGTTCAATTGTAAATCCTTTGCCTCTCTATGCCCCCTCTCTCTTTCGCTCCTCCCCCTCCCTGCCGCTTCCACGCCTACCTACCGATTACTGAATATAACGACATCTTTTTGCGAATAGTGGCCTTCGATCCGCAAAATCACGCTCGGAAAAATAATACTTGTCCGTTGAGTCATAAATCATTTTTGATCATGACCACGACACAACGTGAATTCGACCTCTTGATAAAGTAAACATCATTATTGTAAAATATACAGTGTCATATTATGCTGGATGCATTCTGAGCTACGCATGAAGCGCATGATGCATTATTTGTATTTATTGTTCACCGAATGATAAAGAAGGATAATATGCGTTTCATGTATAACTCGGAAATCACCCACTGTTCCACAGGGAAATTTTGACGAGAATAAAAAATATCTGGCAACGGGAGGAAGGGGTATTCATCCCCATATACGTGAGTTTAAGAGCGACGTTTATCGCGAGTGACTGCATTCGCGACCTATCATAAATGCCGACACCGCCCGGTTCACAGCCGGTTTAACAATATAATCTCTGTCGCTTTAAAGACTGAAAAAGTATAACGATTTGGCGTCGTATATAGTGTTCCTTTTTTATGCGTAGCATTTATTTTTATCAACAAGTGTACGGATGCATTTCAGATTTTTAAATTAAGAAATGCAAAACTTCCTAATGAACTTATGTATAATTGATTTACAACGTTCATGTTATAAAATTACATAATATTTCCTATAAAGTATAATACATTGAATATGAACGTAGACGCCGGAAATAAAAGCCTACACACACACACGCGCAACAATGAGCACAAGAAAAATACGTGCGTCGCAATTAAGAAATATACTTCAGCGAAGGTGTACACTTCGACTAACATGGTTTTCACTGATAAATTCGGTCATTCACACTACGTTGGATCAATACACATTAAAAGCTGCTTTATATTTACATATAAAATATTGAAATAAAGTGGTACAATATAATCATCTTTGACAAATAATGTAGGTATATTGCATTAAATAATGTGATAATATTATTATTGGGCATTAAATTGTTCAAAATATTCAGATGTTTTTATATCTAACTTTGCTAATTGCATATATATAACAACTTTTAGAATGCATTAATCTAATGTAATGCAAGTGAGCGAATTCGCTATATACCTTGAGTAATTACACGACGAAATCGTACGTTTCTATTCGACATGGGAATGGAATATCAAGGATATTACTCGATACAATCGCGATTAAAACGTGAGGGCTAATCGAATGTCTCGTGGAATCGTAATCGTACACCTCGATACGAGACTTTCTCTCCTCTTAAGCCCATTCTACAATTGCGTAAGTGTAGTTGTAAATGGTTGTAGTTGTACGAATTAACAAATCACAGTCAAATACGAAAAAATGTTCGAATGTGATTAGTCAATTCTTACAACTACGTTTACGCGATTGTAGAATGGGCTTTAGATCGAAATATATGTAGAGGAGAGCGAATTACGAGCGTGTGCTCTTAGAAAGTCCCTCATTTGTTTCATTTGCGCATGACAGTCAGACAGTAATGACGATACGCGTCAATTCTTCCATCGACCTGGAAAATGTCATCAAAGATTTCGAAAGTGGCATTTTTCTGATTTGCGAAGTTTTTAAAATGATCAAAATAAGATATGAATACATCTTTCTTTTATGTGTGCAAACGAAAAAATACATTTTATTCTAATATTTTTAATTGAAGCCTACACATAATTTTCAATAACCTCAAAATATACCGTTTTTCTCCTATTAGTACGCTTTCTTAAATTAATTTGTATCTTTCGTTATCTCTTATCTTATCGCGATAGTCACTTTTGCGCCTCTCTCAGTACGCGGATACTTTTCTAAAAAAAATTACTAAAATTAAATACAAGCATAAAGAAAATGCAGTGAAGAAGAATGTTCACCTTGTGTACTGTCGAATACACTTGGATACACGAGGAAAATTAATTTCCGTCTGCAGAATTTTCACAAGAACATGATCAATTAGAAGAGGCTAAAGAGTATAGGAGAAACGCTTGTTTCTTGAAACAAAAAGGTGGATAAAAAAAACCACCGCCGCACCGTCCGTTCAAGAGGACGAGGCCCCGTTATCAGAATGGATAACGGTGATAATAATCCGTTTTCAGCAAGTATTAAAAGTGTTGCAATAACACAATGAGCGTGAGAGCGAGTCGGATCGGTATACTCGACAATGTCGCAAAAGAACAATTTTCCAATTAAGTACTTTTCCTTGTAATGCGAAATTATGTATATCTTTACTTATAATTAAAAGAATTCTCTTAAAGGAAGAGGGAGGGGAAATAATAAATCCTATTCTTTTTCCTTTCCTTTTTTCCATAATCAAACAATAGCCATTTCATCCAATTGCGAGGACTATGACGACTAAGTAATAAATTACAGATGAAAATAACATACAAAGCTTATACGAGCCGAACGCAAACGTAAATTATCCTTTATCCGAAGGACACGAACGGTATATAATAATGTAATCCGCAAAAGTACAGCGATACGCCAGCGATATTTAAAGTAATAAGCAGGTAGGGCAACGCGATGATTTTCAATTGGTAAAGCTCTTAAGGCTACCAGAGGAGACAAATCAATCGTTCTTCCGGGACGCATCAGTTGCCGTTATATTACTTCAACCTTGACTTTTAAGCCCATGACACATAGAAAAACGTAAGGCCGTAAACGTAATCAGTAAACGAATTGACCAATCATAGTTGAGAACGTACGCGGCGGCTGCTTACGTTCTCAACTGTGATTGGTCAATTCGCTTACTGATTACGTTTACGGCCTTACGTTTTTCTATGTGCCATGGGCTTTATTCGTCCGAGGCGAACTTTGCAAAGGTAACAATATGAAGATTTAACCCACACTCGCCTTATTTACTTAGAACTATTCAAACAAGTATATATTAAAATTTAATATTTTTTTCAGTGTAGGCGCAAAAGAACGCGGACGTGGAACAAATTGAAAATACAACAGCTATTTTATAATAAATGTATGGAAAAAGATGTAACGACACAACGAAATCAATGGAATATAATTTCACGATATAAATATACTTACTACAGAGCGGTAGCTCAATCGTAGAAGTTTTCATTACCCGATGGAAACACACGTTGTATCGAATAATGAAAGTGACGCGATTCCATTTATGCTCACATTGATGCAAAACGTCGCCATATGTAAGAATTAATTTCGCACCCGAGTATAGAAACGATGAACGAAGAGAGTTTCATTGCTGCCGCTCAAACGATCGCATAAAAATTTCCACGGCTCTCACGCGATCAATAAGAAACTATGCTTGAGATAAAAAATAATTAACCTCCTTCTTGCTCGTCAGGATATGTCAAGAACTTTGTATAAGAAAAAACTATTTATTGATCGGTCACGGGAGTTGCTGTCGGTCGCACAATGATTTATGTAAACAGAAGTGTATAATGGCGCAGGAAAGTTTAGAAAGAATGGAACTTTTATAATAGGAGAACACTTTCATTATAAGATTATAACATGTACAAAATAAAAACGTTCAATTTAAATGATAGAAAGTTTAGAGATAAGCTAAAAAGTGAAAAACTAACTTAGAAAGAAAAGGGCACTAGGAGTCAAGCGCAGATAACTTCACGCAACGCTGATATACATCAAGCAAATCTATCTATTACAAACAATTAAGCTTACATGTTTCAGCTCATTTTTGAGCCTTCTTCAGAGACACTAAAAATTACATAAATAAATTATAATTTAAAAATAACAAAGGATAAAAAGATGTTCAATCATAGTGAGCTCCCTCACCACCGAGAAATAAATTCTGATGACAATTTTATCTTAAAGAACACAATCAAATGAATATTAAAAAAAGAAAGGAAGAAAAGAAAAAAAATAACTAAAAAGCTGAAATTCTGGAAAAATAATTTTCCAGAATTTCTTAGAAAAATAATAATTTCTAAAAAGTGAACGTACATCGTAGATAATAATTAGGTGTACAAATTAATTCGGTCCGTTTTTTGTGTTCAAAAATGCATTTATTTCAAAATAAAATGAATGAACAGATTAATTAAAGTATTGTCCATCGCTGGCTATTACTTTTTCCCATCTCTCAGGCAATTTTCGAATTTTATCTCGAAAAAATGACTCGTCTTTGGAGGCGATCATTTAGAAAACGGACCGAACTAATTTGTACTCCAAATACTTCAAAACTCAAAATTCATTTTTGTACATGCGCATAAAAAAATATAATAATATACATATTGCAAATAATAATTACTTATTTAAAATATTTCAAAAATTTATAATCAGTAAATTCATCATAAGTTTGTCATAAGTATGAAATTGAACAACATATTTGTGATTTATAAATCAATTAATATATTTTCTAATATTCTTAAAAAAAAAATTTTTTTTCTGAATATATATGTATAATAATAAATTTTTTTAAAATTTGTAACAAGTAGAAATATTTTAAGATTATCATCAAGAAAATATTCTTTGTTAAAAGTAATCATTTTACTTAAAAGGAAGAAGGTAAACTGAGCAATCACTTTTCTCGGCAATAGAATGCAGATATTTTTTGTGTACGTATCGCATTTGAAATGTTTTTCAAAAATCTAATGTGATATCGTCGAATAATAAAAAAAGATAAGATTTTGTATCGCAGTGCTAATAAGAAAGACAATATTTCCATCCAACTAAAAGCAACATCGATGGATGAAATCCCGCATTGCGCGATCGTTCGATTAGCGTTTCGAGGATTCGATTATGTCATCCGTGGAGATTGACTGGAATAAGCCCTCGTTCGGAGCAATCAATTTTTATTATTAATAATTCGCCATTCACACCCCACGTGAGCCCGTGACCTATTGCGAACCCTTCCCGCGCCTCATTTGCGTCACGTGTTTATTTTATGGCGGCAGCAGGCCTGTCGCGCCGTCGCAGATCCAATCCCCCGCCGAGAATTTATTTTTATACAAAATGCTCAAAAAAATAACGACGCGACAGACTGCTTACTGACGCATGAGGAAAAAAGACTCGTCGATTTGTTGTCCGCAGCTTGTAAACAAAGTCAAGCGACGTGTTGCATGGTTAATAAGAATGCCGTGATGCGATACGACTTGGAGTCTACGCTGTGATAGTTCATCTATCAGCAAAGTGTGTGGCTAACTTTTAAATTGAATTGTTGCATCGTATAACTGCCGATGACGTAGCTATAGTATTTAGAATGTTAGAAATAAAACGTTACGAATTGTTTGCATTTCAACGCGTCTTTCGTGGGTTTTATATCGTGCGCGGAAACCTCGACGATTTGCCTGAAGTAACAAAGAAAAGAAGAAGAGAGGAGGAAAACGGCGCGATCGTTGCTTGAGTGCATCACAGCGGTCGACGAACTTGGCGCAAAAGGTTCCGCGAGCTCGCGCCGGGCGCTACCGACGCGTTTTACCGCTTTTCCCACGGCCCCTATTCCTTCTCGCCGCTTGTCGTTTCAATCGCATCGTGATGGCGGAAGGAGGCCGAAGTCGTTTCGCGGAAGAAAAACTGGTGAGGACGACGACGGTACGGTCGATCGTTGGTATATAACGCTAGAAAGGAACGACTTAAGCGGGTCGAGTGCGGAATTATTCAGCGCGGCATCGATCGCTCGCCGATGGACAGGAATATAATTGGGATAATGATTTATTAAAACGACACTATTAGATTTTCACCAACCGCTTTTAATTCATCGTGTACGATGGCGGATAATTCGAAAGTTTTTGGGAAACTTGGACAAGAGAAAAATTTATGCGAACAGACCTTTCAAAATCTATAGAGAATAGTCATCGAATGCGTACTGGTTATTATTATTATATTTATAATATATTATTATTAACATTTATATTATTATTACTTAATATAAATAACATATAATAATAAAAATATAAAATGAATGAGAAATACAAACAAAAATTCAATAGACAGTATCTTGTTTTATGGATATTAATAGAATATTTTAAAAAGTCAGATACACCTAATATTAATTTTGATCAATGTAGCTGATAATAGGGTAATCCTCCAATTTTATAATAAATTTTTGTATTTTCATAAAAGAAGATTTATTGTAAAATACCTGATATTTATTACATACACATATATGAAAATATAGATTAAAGCGGTATTTTTATAAAATCTATCAAGTTTCCCAAATTGTACCACTACACCCCTATTAAACTGGACCCCCCACCAGCGAAAATCGAAGTGGCAATGGGTCAAAAATTTAGTGCTTTTTAGTTGCTAATTAGTTGCCCAAGAATTAATTTAGTTGCTCCAGCCGTTTAGCAGCATTTAAAAAAAAAAGGGGTGGGTCCAGGTTAATATTAAGCTGGATCCCCCCATAATAAAAAAAATAGATACAGTACCGCTACAATGAAATAAACCACACCAGATTTAGTTGCTCCAAGATAGTATCGAAAATTAATATTTTTAACGCAAAAATCAATATATTTGCGAGCGCGTCACAGGAACTTAAACGGACCGCGACGGGCTGCAAGTTTCACTACAACCAAACAAAAATTATTCGGTCATATAACATTGTTACTAAAAAAATACTTAATGAAAGTACTACCAAATCATAATAAAACATGAATTAGTTGCTAATTGCAAAGTATGAAAAACATTGTGTTTATCAAGGACATTCCGCGCGGCGTTTCATGTACTTTCCTCTGTCTCCACACACGTGCCAGATTTAGTTGCACCCATAAATATATATGGTATCTACGTAATCGGGGGATCATGTACTATCGAAAAAAACCGAAACTCGATTTAGTTGCTCGTTACAACAAGTTTGAAACCGCCGAAACGTGAACGGCGGCTGCCCGCCTATCACGACGCTGCGTTTGCTTCGCGCTAGCTGATTTCTTCATTAATCCGTACATTGTGTCAAGAATTAAGCTATATCCACACAAGCTTACATTGTTGATAAATGTATAACGGAAGGAAAATATGTAATTTTGTATCTGTAGTGATTATTATTTTTTATGCTATCGAATTTTATTTTTAACTAATGACTTTAATAAACTTGTATATCTGAATCGGTGCATAAGTACTGATATTAGTTCCAAATATGCCACTGGTAATTCATGAATGTGATGTGATTTTCCTAACCTAGCTAATCTTTATTATGCGGTTTGACTATTGTTGTGCATAAACTTTTATGAAAAAGCAAATATTACTGACACAGAAATATTATTGACAATTACATAGCAATATTCTCAATGATATCCTATAATATTTCCTATAATAAGTAATAATCTGTAATACTTTCTGTGATATCCTGTAATATTGCTATGGGATTATCCATAATATTTCTG
The DNA here is from genome assembly GCF_001594065.2 of Cyphomyrmex costatus. Lineage (NCBI taxonomy): Eukaryota > Metazoa > Arthropoda > Insecta > Hymenoptera > Formicidae > Cyphomyrmex > Cyphomyrmex costatus. The sequence goes on along the minus strand of NW_017277972.1, from coordinate 518,685 downwards.
TGTCAGTAATTTTGCTTTTTCATAAGAGTTTATGCACAACAATAGTCAAACCGCATAATAAAGATTAGCTAGGTTAGGAAAATCACATCACATTCATGAATTATCAGTGGCATATTTGGAACTAATATCAGTACTTATGCACCGATTCAAATATACAAGTTTATTAAAGTCATTAGTTAAAAATAAAATTCGATAGCATAAAAAATAATAATCACTACAGATACCAAATTACATATTTTCCTTTCAACGTCATACATTTATCAAGAAATTTATGTAAGCTTGTATGGATATAGCTTAATTCTTGACACAATGTACGGATTAATGAAGAAATCAGCTAGCGCGAAGCGAACGCAGCGTCGCGTCGTGATAGGCGGGCAGCCGCTGTTCCCGTTTCGGCGGTTTCAGACTTGTTGCAACGAGCAACTAAATCGAGTTTCGGTTTTTTTCGATAGTAAATGATCCCAAGATTACGTAGATACCATATTTATGCGAGCAACTAAATCTGGCACGTGTGAGGAGAGTACATGAAACGCCGCGCGGAATGTCCTTGATAAACACGATGTTTTTCTTCCTTTCCAGTGAGCAACTAATTCGATTGTCGGCATTTTTCGATAGTATACGATCTCACGATTACGAAGATACCATAATTATGCGAGCAACTAATTCTTGATACAATGCAGGAGGCTATGTGAAGTTGGCCCCCCCATTATTGCAAATCTAAAAATGACCATTACCATTTGTTTGGTGGTCGTTTGGTGGAGTTTGGTAGTCCATTCCGGACGTTTGGTAGTTAAAGATATAATGAGAAATGTCGAAAAAAGAAGAACGCGCGTGAAGTTAGCCCCCCCATATCTAAAACTCGGCTTTGCAGACTGCAAATGGAATAATGGTTGTAAGCATTCGTTTGGTGGTCGCTTACTGACGTTTGGCAGTCCATTCCTGATGATTGGTAGTCGAAATTATAGCTGGAAATATCAAAAAAAGGATATATGCGTATGAAGTTAGCCCCCCATTTTTAAAACTCGGCTTTGCAGAATGCAAATGCAATAATGGCTGTAAGCATTCGTTTGGTAGTTGCTTACTGACGTTTGGTAAGTCCATTCCCGATGATTGGTAGTCGAAATTATGACCGGAAATGTCAAAAAAAAGAAAAACGCGCGTGAAGTTAGCCCCCCATTTCTAAAACTCGACTTTGCAGACTGCAAATGCAATAATGGCTGTAAGCATTCGTTTGGTGGTCGCTTACTGACGTTTGGTAGTCTATTCCCAATGATTGGTAGTAGAAATTATAACTGAAAATATCAAAAAACCGACAAAATATTGTCGGTACTGAAAATCTATAATGTACCTAATATAAGCTATAGATTTTTAGTACTTGCAGTGAATACCCTAACACAGCTACATATGTATGTACATCTCTGGGTCATGTGACCCACGTGTCACGTAATCCACTGCCTCGTGACTCACGTACTGACGTCCTACTGTTCTTGCTCATATGAATTGTGTACTTTGGATCAAATGAGCGATCTGATATATTTCATTTTTTAATAAGGTAAGCTAAATGTAATATTAACATGCTGTGACTTGTGAACAATGTTGTAATCATATTCGTGTTTGATACTTTATATGACATGTTACATTGTTGCATATCAGATGATTTTACTTAACATAAAAATTGACTGTTTCAAATGTAATGATATGTGTAGATCATGTACATATACAAATAATGTAATTAATATATAATTTTCTGTTAAAACTAAACTTTTTTGAGGTTATTTTCTTATATATATTGTTTATTCTTCTTTAATTGCAGTTAAAAGCAAAATTAAAATATGTACATTTTTTTTTCAAAAAGTATAGTGTTATTGTCTTCATAAGAATAAGCATATGTAAAATAAATAATTTTTGATGGTTAACTATTTTATATTGTAAATACTGTTTAAAGAAATCAGTTTTATAATAAATTATTGGAATCATTGGCTGCATTCAGCAGAGAAAGCAGCTTTGCAACTGTTGTAAAATTCTTTAATATGATTGATCTTGCCCTTATTTCCTCATTAGATGTATAAGCCAATCATATTCAAGAATTTTACAATTGCAGCTGCTTTTTTTACTGAATGCATTAACTTGCTTGTTCCTTATTTTAGATCATAGATTTATGTATTACAAATGTTGTATGGGATAGTAATGCCTCAAAATACTTACAATTAGTAATACTTTTCTACAAGGGTTCCTAACAATTTTTTTAGAATTTTCCTATTTTTACATAAGATTCTCGTTCTGATCTAAATTTTGAATAACACTTGTTCATTATATTTTGTAAATCCAGCTTTTAACCTTTTACAGATGCCACGTATTTCTGCTGTACCAGTAAACGAAGCTGTAGCAGCTCTTGAAATGTTTAGTGATGCTCTTTTAAAAGATAAGAATTTACCACCATACACTTCCAAAATATGGCAGGATATTAGTGACGCTTTGAAAAATAAATGGAATCCACATAGTGTCTATATAAATGTGCGAGAAAACAGACGAGGAATTGTAACTCAAATGAAATTAAACTTAAATATTGAAGAAAACAATCTTGAAAAATGCAAAAATGATACAACGTCCTCCTTAGATACTACTGAACAATCAAATACTTCTTTGGATATTTTTGAAGAGAATCATAATTTAAACACATTTAATCTTTATATAACATATGAACTCTGGACTGAAATAAAAGCTGAATACATAGAATATAAGGACAAAAGATATGGTTGCCTTAAGCCTGGTGCTTGGAGTGATGTTATTAGCGATGAATTCTGGCGTCAATTTAGATTACCATGTGCATATGTATTTAAAAGAGTAAAAGTTTTCTTTTCTGATAAACGTTCTCATTTTATTATAATTAATGGAAAATGCAAAAGTAAAACCTGTGGATCTCCTTTTACCGCTTATGTAGATACAGAACCTAAGAGAGGAGAAGACTTGATTATGCGGTGTGTTACAAAGGATACATCGACAATTCCACATGAGAAAATAAAACGACAACTTCGTTTTTAAAAACAAATGATTGGTAATGATTTATTAGTTGAAGGAGTCTCAAATTGGCGAAAAAGGTTAGCCATTCTGAATTTTTAGATTAGCTGGTGTAATCGCATATACTAGTCAACATTACATAGCGTATACCAGAAGAATATACGGCACATGGAGAATATATAATGATTTAATGAAGTCCAAGCAATACTGTAATGAAGAAGAAAAGATAGAACCACATGCAGCAATATATATAATAAGTTCGTCATGATAAATATTACACACCCACACACATACACGCGCGCACACGCACACGTACACGCACGCGCACACACGCACGCACACGCACACGCACGCACACGCGCACGCACACGCACACGCACACACACGCACGCACGCACACACAATACTTTTATAAATGTCATAAAAATTTTATTTTTTGTTACACACTTTTATATATATATTATATTATTAAATTTTATTTTTTAATTAAAATTATATAATAAATAAATTTTATTTTGGAATACAGCTAGCCTATATATTATATGTAATCGAAAAAGCCGAGTTTTAGAAATAATCAGGTAAAATACATGAGCATATGCCGTTTAGTTATAGTTCTGACTACCAATTATCGGGAATGGACTACCAAACGTCAGTAAGCGACCACCAAACGAATGCTTACAGCCATTATTGTATTTACAGTCTGCAAAGCCGAGTTTTAAAAAAGGAAGGGCTAACTTCACGCGCGTATATCATTTTTTTGACATTTCCGGTTATAATTTCGACTACCAATCATCGGGAATGGTCTATACCAAACGTCAGTAAGCGACTACCAAACGAATGCTTACAGCCATTATTGCATTTGCAGTCTGCAAAGCCGAGTTTTAGAAATGGGGGACCTAACTTCACGCGCGTTTTTCTTTTTTTGACATTTCTCATTATAACTTTGACTACCAAACGTCCGGAATGAACTACCAAACGTCAGTAAGCGACCACCAAACAAATGCTTACAGCCATTATTGCATTTGCATTCTGCAAAGCGGAGTTTTAAAAATGGGGGGGCTAACACACGCATGTATCCTTTTTTTGATATTTTCGCCTATAATTTCGACCACCAATCATCGGGAATGGACTACCAAACGTCAGTAAACGACCACCAAACGAATGCTTACAGCCATTATTGCATTTGCATTCTGCAAAGCCGAGTTTTAAAAATGGGGGGGCTAACTTCACACGCATATATCCTTTTTTGGATATTTTCGGCTATAATTTCGACTACCAATTATCGGGAATGGACTACCAAACGTCAGCAAGCGACCACCAAACGAATGCTTACAGCCATTATTGCATTTGTAGTCTGCAAAGCCGAGTTTTAAAAATAGGGGGGTTAACTTCACGCGCGTATATCATTTTTTTAATATTTCCGGTTATGATTTCGACTACTAATCGTCGGGAATGGACTACCAAACCTCAGTAAGCGACTACCAAACGAATGCTTACAGCCATTATTGCATTTGCAGTCTGCAAAGCCGAGTTTTAGAAATGGGGGGGCTAACTTCACGCGCGTTCTTCTTTTTTTGACATTTCTCATTATATCTTTGACTACCAAACGTCCGAAACGGACTACCAAACACCACCAAACGACCACCAAACGAATGGTCATGGTCATTTTTAGATTTGCAATAGTAGGGGGCCAACTTCACATAGCCCAATGCAGGAACGAAAAATCAGCTGGCGCGAAGCGAACGCAGCGTCGTGATAGGCGGGCAGCCGCCGTTCACGTTTCGGCGGTTTCAGACTTGTTGCAACGAGCAACTAAATCGAGTTTCGGTTTTTTTCGATAGTACATGATCCCACGATTACGAAGATACCATATTTATGCGAGCAACTAATTCTTGACACAATGCAGGAACGAAAAATCAGCTGGCGCGAAGCGAACGCAGCGTCGTGATAGGAGGGCAGCCGCCGTTCACGTTTCGGCGGTTTCAGACTTGTTGCAACGAGCAACTAAATCGAGTTTCGGTTTTTTTCGATAGTACGTGATCCCACGATTACGTAGATACCATATTTATGCGAGCAACTAAAGCGGGGAGCACAGACTTTTGCATAACGCATAAAGCATGTGCATAAGGAATTTCATTGGTCCATTTTCTTATGCATGAGTCAATGGACCAATCAAATTCTTTATGTACATGCTTTATGCGTTATGCAAAAGTCTGTGCTCCCCGCTTAAATCTGGCACGTGTGTGGAGACAGAGGAAAGTACATGAAACGCCGCGCGGAATGTCCTTGATAAACACGATGTTTTTCATACTTTGCAATTAGCAACTAATTCATGTTTTATTATGATTTGGTAGTACTTTCATTAAGTATTTTTTTAGTAACAATGTTATATGACCGAATAATTTTCGTTTGGTCGTAGTGAAACTTGCAGCCCGTCGCGGTCCGTTTAGGTTCCTGTGACGCGCTCGCAAATATTGATTTTTGCGTTAAAAATATTAATTTTCGATACTATCTTGGAGCAACTAAATAGCAACTAAATCTGGTGTGGTTTATTTCATTGTAGCGGTACTGTATCTATTATTTTTATTATGAGGGGTCCAGCTTAATATTAATCTGGACCCACCCCTTTTTTTTTAAATGCTGCTAAACGGCTGGAGCAACTAAATTAATTCTTGGTCAACTAATTAGCAACTAAAAAGCACTAAATTTTTCACCCATTGCCACTTCTATTTTCGCTGGTGGGGGGGTCCAGTTTAATAGGGGTCCACTGGATAATTGACAACAATAGTTAATATAAATACAAATGTCAATTGCAAAAGAGTAAATAAGCGGTTTTACTTGGACGTTGTGGTCTTTTCATTATTGTGATTTAATAATTATTAAATACTTGATCTTTTATTGATAAATTATTAAAAATTATTAGATATTTTTATAATTATTACGTAACAATTAAAGATTTGTTTTATTAACTTATAACGCAGTTTTAATTGATTTCTTGTTCATAGATTCAGATTCAATACTTTCCTTTTTAGGCAATCGATTACCTAAAATGCAAATCATACTTTTGTAGCGTATTACAAAAACACTCATAACAAATTAATTTGTTCTTAATAAAAAGTTGAACATATAATAAGTATCCGAAATATCAAGCGAATGAACAATTTTCAATGTTCATTTGCATACGAATCAGTACCAAATGGAGAATGTAATAAAAAAGAAAATAGCTCAAGTGGTATTCGACAACGTTCTCCTGAATTGGTTTTGTCGATCGCGGACTAAATGAGAAGAACAAAATGGGAGAAACATCTATCTCGAAAAATGCGTTGCGCCTCGAGGGCTGAAGATGTGTTCGTAGAAACGTTTTTCTCCGCCCAATTCCTCAAGCAACGAACGAGCGATGGCGAGCAGAGACGGGAGGAAGGGGGAAAGAATAACGAAGAAAGAGGGTGGGAATCAGACCCCGAGTGCTCCTCTTGCTCGAAACGAGCATTCTCGTTCCGTCGCGCCGCTTCGCCGTCGGAATCAGGATTCGCGTCAGGTTCCCCGTAATTTCGTGGGTTTCATAAGTTTCATTGTCACGCGGCGTGGTGAAGCCTTAAGTCCTGACACACACAACATAACACCCTTCTTTTTTACACTGCAGCTTTACCTAAGGAAAAATTTCAATGCGTAAGCTCGGAGCGTAAATAGGGATGTATATATATGATACGCTCAACGATACTTTGCAGTCAAGGCTATCATTCAACGCACGAAAGATTGTGGTATCGATTGCGGTAATGAAAATCTCCCCTACGTTTATGGCAACGGGCGTTCTTCGCATTTTCTCGTGCGGTTACACATCAAGATTTATACACGATCAAAAAAGCAAATCGCCCACAGTCTTCAAATGAAGATCGAGGTCACAAGCATATCTCAACGTTATTTCGTCCCGTTAATTCGTGTGCGGTATTATCACTCTCATCCAGGTGTTAGCTTACAAGATCAAAACGACCTTAAGCCGGAATCAGACTACGCATTGAAAATTGAGATTGAAGATTGAAAATTGAAATTTGACCAATGAGGATAAAGAAATTTTAACTCCTATTATTTTGATTAGCCGAAATTCAATCTTTCAATTTTTAATCTCAATCTTCAATGCGTATTACATCCCAGTAGATTTCCTTCTCCTATTCATAAACATATGTTACTTTTATCTAGCATTCTATTTTCGCTTCGATATCTTACCTTTATTTCGGAACCTCGTCATATTCCCTAAACCTGAAAGGAATATTTAGTTAAGATACGTCACGTTCGTATACTCTTATGCGTCATCTTAAGGAATGCGTAAGAATCTCTTTTATAAAATAATATAACGCACATATTAATACTATTATATAATAACGCATAATATAACATTGTATTTTTTTCTTTTTAGTAATAACACAGATTAGCGCTTAGTAATTAACAACAGATCTTCCGAACGCGAGGACGAATATCTTTTTTTCCTTTCTTCATTTTTCTTCCAATAAAATTGAACTAATCTTGATATATTCAAAAAGTAATAGATTCGCCTCATGTAAGGATGATTAGTTAAGGAGGACCGAGTTTTTATTATAAATTATTAAAACCTCCAACTATTATTTATTAGGTTTAAACTCGTAGAGCTAGGAGTAGGGCTTACGCGGCGGAGCCCTGCTCCCTTATCGTGAGAAAACAAGCGCGAGCATAGGTTCCACCAAATTCTGAAGAGTCTTGATTGGTCCTGAAAGGACACTCCCACATTCATTTTTAAGTATAAAAGAGCTGCGAAAAGCAGGAAAATGGTCAGTCAGTTGTCAGAAGAAAATTCATCATTCTTTTAGTCAGTCAGTTAGTCAGTCGACACTCGAACGAACAATCCAGGAACTATGTAGTTGGAACTATCCTTGCGCTTCGCATTTAGACGTAGATCTTTTTTGTGTCATTTATTTTCCTTGTTTTGTCTAATAAACGAAATATGAGAGTTAATCAGCCGAAACCGAAATCTCAACTCTGCGTCTCGTTTAACAATATACGAATATCCGAGGGGTTGCTAAGACTGTTGCTACCAATGCACAGTGGGATAGAAACCCGAAAAAGTGGCCAAAAGTCAACTATTTTATAATTAATATTCAATGTATAATAATAAATCCATGTTCACCGAATAAACAATACGAACGACGAAAATGACAAATTAATTTAAATAAAGTCATACCACAGTAAACAGATGATATAAGTGACTTAAGAGAATCGTTCAGTAATTGATAACCGCTCACACTCAGTTGTCGTCAGTTGTCGTAACATGTTGGAAACAAATTGAGCTTGCTGAACGTAGCCATTGATGCTGCGACGCAACGTGATCACATACCTCGTGTAACGGCTTCACGTTGCGCGCGTATCACCTGCACGTGGCGAGCTTTTGTGATAATTCCGCGCCGTAGAGTATTATTTATATCGAATATTGTTGCATAAAGCTATATCGGTGAATTGTAACGTAACAATTAAATAGGTATCGCGCAAGAGTTTCTGCAGATGTTATTTACCTTCCCTCCCCAGCTTTCTATTTAATTTGACGATGTATTTACGTAATGCTAGCTATTCTGTGACATTAATGAAATCTCTCTTTGTGTCATTATACGTATTTTGTATATCTTATTTCTCACGTTATCGTCACCTAAGTCATATTTAAATATGAAACATCAATCTTTCAATAACAAAACGTAATTTTTTTCATGCGTTACATAATTAACATTAATGAACATTACGTATTTTTCAAAAAATTCTAAAATTCTTACTGAGAAGCTGGATGCAAAATTTTATATGATTTATATATAATATTGTACAATGATTTTATGCAGTATTTCTGAACAAGTCTAAATTTCCTCAAACCTGCTTCCGAGTAAATTTTTAAAGCACAAAGAAAGTAAAAACGCTGAGTGTGATTATGTATAGAAATACGGTATCTCTTACATCACAAAACACACGAATCGCTAATGAAGAATCAATACAAAAAAAAACTTACCCGCAGCAATACTGCGTCTTAACCAAGAACCACGATTGGTGCTCTATTGGACTCTCCTGTAAACAATAAATTAACCTTGACTATTTCGCTAATTTCGTCACACGTAATTTAAAAAAAGCAGGCGTCGTATTGAACCATAAATTGCACATCAATACATCAAAACTGTGACGCAAATTTATAACAGATATTTATTTGTTATCATGAATAGACGAACACCTAAATACAATCTCTTACGATTGGTAACCGTTCGTCCAATCTCGCAAAAGAATGTATTGACGCGCATTATATTTTCAGTGATGGAAAAAACCCGTGATCGCAACTCTATAGCTGACATAGAAAAGATCGATCAGCAAGAATTCGCGCCGTTTATGGCTACAAAGTGCTAAGGAGCGAACGAAGGACAGCTACTATTTAAATTTCGACCAGCGCGTAAATTTTTCGTACGATCTTTCGAGTTTGATGATCTGTGTCCATTTCGAATAATAATAACAGAAAACAATTCCATCGCAATTTGATTTTAAACCAAAATTAAAAAAATACGAGTGGTCATGATTATTGATGCTTTGTAACAACTACAAACAAGTGAGATAAAAATATATATTAATAGAACGTTATTTCTCACTTTGGATAAATATTGCGAAGAATATTACTACGTCGACCCGCCATCAGAGGTCTATCGATATTCGCAAATTCTCGCAAGTGCTGAGACACGCGTATATCTCTTTATATAGAATCTCGATTTAATAACTTACACCGGCGTCTAAGGTAGGCTTCCACTACAATACCTCACTGATGAGTCCAGTAGTGGAAGCCGGGACGAAACGCCAAACATTACGTGATATTCTTCGCAATATATAGAATATTAGAATATATTATCAGATTTAGATTGACTCTTATTCGCCATTTTCAACGTATTAGTTATTGTAATATATATTACGTTTCTGCTATTTTAATTCTAAAAACGTAAATACTATCTTTATGCGAATACATAATGTAATATGCATAATAAACATAGTAATTAATTATTTTTTACAAAATTTAAAATAACCAATTGACATTAAAATGACATATATCTTATTGATATGCGAAATAAATATACTATTTTCTGACACTTTTTTTTACTCAAATATTGATTGTTTTAATTTTTATATGATATTGCCGTGCAATGTCACAAGTGTTATTTTGAGAGATTCTGTTTTTATTAATTATTTCTTTCCACTTTTTGTCAGAAACATTTTTTAGATTTTGTGGATTTTGAATTCAAATATTTTGTCCTTTGCCCTTTTCTCAGACCATAGTGCTCTCATACTATCGTTGTCGTCGCGAAAGTTCATACATTTTAATGACGATTTTGAAATTGTAATTTACATCCGTTTGATTGTCTGAAAAATCGATCGATTTCACCGCATAATTTCATGGTTCACGTGCGTGTATATATGTTTTTTCCCTCGAGACGCACGCGAGGAAACGCACGGCGACGGAAACTGTGTTGGCCGTGCTGTTTTCGCGGCCAATCACCATTATGAGTGCAAAGGAGAGAAGCTCGAAATAAAATTTCTAAAGATAGATGCCTTTTATGCCAACTGCTCCGCTCCTTTCATCTACCAGTTTTTTTGGTTCGTTTCAAGTATTGATTATAAAAATAAGTAGATATTTTTCGATATCATAGTTGCACCCTTGCTGCGTAAATAACATATTTTGTATCTTGGTAATTCTGGTTATAGAAACAGTGCGTGTAATACATTTATGCAATTTGATCGCAAAAGATTCGAGGATAAAAAATAAACAAGTGATGAGAAGAACGAACAGAGAGGTAATGAACGATTTTGAATCGATGAAAATTGCATAATTAATGAGAAGCAATTAAATATCCTGTTATTATCCTTATTATTGTCGTTGCAAACTCATTTGCGAGACCCTCGATATTTGCGTTGCGTAAATATTACGTCACAACACGTACTGTAATTACCAATTATCGTACAAAACAGATTCAATTACTCGAGTACTTTAATAAAATATTACGATGTATCGCAAATATACTGAATTGGATAATTTAAGCGAACAGGAAAAAATTATATTTCAAGTTTTGTGGCGTTACACATACGTGTATGTTAATCGATCGCGCGAGTATACAGTGCCGTACGCGGCTATAACTCAGCTGGAAGCATCCCGATGGAATTATAAATAGTTGGCCTCAATTCAAATGCATTTATCGACGGATTAGTGATTTTATTGTCGGCACAATGTATCGCGGATTGTTGTCCCTGACGAGTCGGCATGCAATAATCACCCTGCAAAGTTGTGCGATTAATGCGGCAGATAAATTCATTTTTGAGAGAAAAAAATGATTACAATTATATCGTCATTTAACTAGAATTTAAGCCCGTATTTATAGTCATATTTCTGCTAAGAAACTCAACTGAAACTAATTTTGAAACAGTTCAACAGACGAATCTTGAGAGTTGATTTACTTCACATTTGTAATTATGACTCAAATGAGGAACTTGAATAAAATTTACCTCGAGATATAACTTGAATACTCTTTTTCAGATTCAATAGTCGAATTTTGAAACAAGAACTCGTAACACGTATTAATAAACCTTTAAAAAAGTAGTGAAAAATAGTGAAATTCTTTTTTTTATGTAAATATATTAGCTTGTTCCATTTTTATATCATATTATGTATGTACATGTATCACATCGACAATAACTTGATTTCAGAAAGGTTATTTTTAAACAGGTGAAAAACATAACTTTAATCGATATTTTCGATATCGATTCCATTCTGAATGTCTTACCTGATACGCTCTTGAGATGAGATTTGAGAAACAACTAAAAATACGGGTCTTATAGTAATTTTTTGGGACAGCTATGTATTTATAGTTATTTTAATCATGCAAATACAGGGTATCCTATACGACCGTTAAAAATTACATGCGCAGGTAGAGCGGACTTAACTAATTTGAAAAGTCCTGTTCCATTTTGCGATTTGAGCGATATAGTTAATGAGATATTAACTTTTAAAGATTGCCTACGGACCCTCCCCCCCCCCTCCCGCACCCACCTCGTCGGTAGAGGTTTTCCCCAACAGTATAATCATAGGAATAGTACATGTTACGAAAGTGTTTTCGCGTAGTAGGGGAACCTGAGGTTTAATGAAACGGTAAACCTTTGGAAAGACGTCCTCCCTTGAAAAAAAATCGTAACTATGTGTTTCCGATGTATTTTTGCCTCCCGAATTCGAATATGATGGTAAAATTTGGCGGTTAGACATATTAAACTCGCTATCTTGAAAAACCCGCTGAAAAACACATTTTTTCTGATTTTTTTTGTATTTATCTTGACAAGTACGAATGTGACAAAAAAATGTGTCAAACAAAAAATGTAGAGCATATAATTATTCCATTCGTTATATAACGATTATGAGTCTATTATACTTGATATTTTACACACACACACACACACACACGGGCGGGTGCAAGGGGGTGGCCTTCGGCCACCCCCCCGCACCCACACCGTCGACAGAGGTCTGCCCCAACAGTACAATCGTAGAAGTCGTGCGCCCCTCAGCAGGGGGGGGGAGGGGAGGTGGACAGAGGTCTGCCCCGACAGTACAATCATGATTATACTCATGTTCGCCCTTCATTTACGGGCTTACCATTGACATTACGAAGAAAATGCATAGTACCTTTTTTGTAGAGAATTTTATGTTCTTTATTTTTTGTTTGAAACATTTTCTCGTCTGAGGCGTATTTTTTGAAATAAATGCAAAAAACTGGAAAAAATCATGTTTTTTGACAGTTTTTTCAAGATAGCGGCTTCAATGTGTCCGACCGCCAAATTTTATTATCATATTCGAATTCGGGAGGCAAAAATACATCGGAAACACATAGTTATGATTTTTTTTCGAGGGAGGACGTCTTTCCGAAGGTTTACCACGATGTTTTTAACGCTAATTACTCGAAATTTGATATGGCATTGTTTTTGGGGTCGCCGATTACGAATCCGGTGCTAGATTTACCAAATTCAAAATGGCGGATCCAATATGGCGAACAAAAATTTTAGAAATGCCTCCATTTGCACAAGATTTGTTACTCGGGGGTTTTCGGAGTCGCTGATTACTAATCCGATGACAGATTTAGGAAATTCAATATGGCGGATTCAGTATGGCGGTCATAAAGATGTGAAAAAGTAACAATTTTGGTGAAAGTGCATATCCGGGTGCATTCCAAGTCGCTGATTATGAATCCGATATCAGATTTACGAAATTCAAAATGACGGATTCAAAATGGCGTATTCGAAATGGCGGCGAACCAAATGCAAAACGGCGATAATAGCGGTGTAAATTCATACATGCAAAACAACCGTATTCATAAGGTATATATAGTATAGTATATTCCTAGCTCTTGAGCTATTGCTGTTCGATCAGAAACAGCATGTAAATAGCCCACCTTTATAGAACTTTGCTGTGCTTATAATCTATATAGGAACGTGGCATTCAAAAAATCTGGCTCTATGTGATCCCAACGCAACAAATTACGAGGCACGTCACCGCTCTAAGTGCTGCAGCGCAGATGGTTGTTGCGTGATTTTTTGTATGTGTCTAACATATTTCGGATATTAGCGTGCTTTGTAGTACCTATGTATAATATTATTCTTTATTGGCAATTTTGAGCTTTGTTTCACGATAACGTTATTCTAAAAAATATTGAAAGTAATAACAGGACTGTATTGTTATTTCGATACTTGTACACTGAAAATCCGAATGTAGTAAAAATTACTACTTTTCTGTAGGAAAATGGAATAACGGTACAAAAATAGTAAAAATTACAATGTAAATTTATAAAATCATTACATCGTTATTTTCTTACCCTCATAGTAAAAATTTCAACTTGGAAAGTAATAAAGATGCAATTCTATTTGGTATACTAGCGATCTCGATAACGCTGTGCGAGCATGTCGGTCGATGTCGATGAAACTTTGATTTTTATTTTTCATGCAAAAGTAGTTTTTTAAACAATAATTAATACGTTGAGAATGGCGAATAAGAGTCAATCTAAATCTGATAATATATTCTAATATTCTATATTGCTCACTTTGGATAAATATTGCGAAGAATATTACTACGTCGACCCGCCATCAGAGGTCTATCGATATTCGCAAATTCTCGCAAGTGCTGAGACACGCGTATATCTCTTTATATAGAATCTCGATTTAATAACTTACACCGGCGTCTAAGGTAGGCTTCCACTACAATACCTTACTGATGAGTCCAGTAGTGGAAGCCGGGACGAAACGCCAAACATTACGTGATATTCTTCGCAATATAGAATATTAGAATATATTATCAGATTTAGATTGACTCTTATTCGCCATTCTCAACGTATTAATTATTGTTTATAAAAAGAGTCCTTTATTTCTTCAATTAGTAGTTTTTTAATCTTTCCTAGTTTTTATAAATTCAAGAGCTTGCACATTTTTTGGAATTTCTATTTCGGTGATCACAAATATGAGAAAGATGAAACCAGTAGAAGTAACCGATATTCCTAGCGATTCAGAATCTATAGATGGACTTGGCAATTCTGATGATGATGAAGAAGAAGTTCTGAATTCCAGATTAGTTACAGAAAATTCACTTCCTATTTTAGATAATATTTCTGACGATGAGGAGTCAAGAGAAAATGACGTTACTGAATCAGTCCAACAAAACTCGTGTAAGAATCAGATGTGGGAATCTGTTAGTAAACCAAGAACGGATATTCCATTTTCCAAAAATTTTGGCCCAAACATTCCTGAAACGGTAACATCTCCTTTTGAGTTATTTTCTTGTTTATTCCCCTCGCATCTATTGGATCATATTGTACAACAAACTAATTTGTATATCACACAAAAAGGCAATAAAAAAGATCCTATCACAATAGATTAACTGAAAATCTTTATCGGAATCAATATTCTAATGGGTATACAAAAATCACCATCATATAAAGATTTTTGGTCTAATAATCCTCAGCTTCATAATTCTTACATATCTCCTCTGATGACTGTAAATCGTTTTAGTTTTTTTTTGTCTCATTTGCACATAAATGATAATTCAAAAGAACCAAAAAAAGGTGATCCTAACTATGATAAGCTATACAAGTTGAGACCACTTTTAGATGAACTTTCACAAACTTTTAAACATTGCTGGAAGCCAGGAAAATATCAGTCAATTGATGAGTCAATAATTAAGTTCAAAGGAAGAAGTAGTATGAAGCAATATATGCCGGCAAAACCAATCAAACGTGGCTATAAATGCTGGACCCGTGCCGATGAATCTGGATATATTTGCGAATTTCAAATATATATTGGAAAAACGGAGAGTACTGAGAAACAATTGGGAAGCCGTGTCGTGAAAGATCTCGTACGTGAACTAATTGACGGCAATCACCAGGTGTTTTTTGATAATTTTTTTACTGGAGTCGAACTTATGTTGTCTTTGAAAGAAGATAACATTTTTGCATGCGGTACAATACGACCCAATCGTTCTGGATTACCCAAAAGTGAAAAGTCGGAGAAAAAAATGAACGTCGGAGAGTATGAATTCAAAACTACAAGTACAGGTCTCAGCTGGGTGAAATGGATGGATAAGAAACCGGTTCAATTCTTATCAAACTATCATGATTCATCTGAGGTAACTGTGGTAAATCGTCGACAAAAAGATGGGTCTCTAAAAGCCGTCAACAGTCCTGTAATTTGTTCAGATTACAATAAGCATATGGGCTACGTCGACTACGCTGATCGACTACTACTCGCATGTTACAAAATTGATCGCAAATCCAAAAAAATGGTGGTTCAGACTGTTTTGGCACTTTCTCGATCTTACGGTCACAAATTCATTTATTTTGTACAAAACGAGAGATATAAAACCGATGTTGACTTTGAAGAAATTTCGATTATTACTGGTAGACAACCTAGTTGGACACAAAATTCCTCATCGTAAAGGTAGAAAGCGTCAATCTCATACCCCAGATAATTCACAACACGCTAAACCTCAAGTATCTGTAGAAAAAAGATACTCTCAGGCAGCCCATATGCCTGTATTCACGGAAAACTCAAAAAGATGTGCTCATTGCAGTACGAGAACTGAGCAGAAAAGAACAAAATGGATATGTACGACCTGCAATGTACCATTATGCCTTTTGCCTAACAGGAATTGCTTTCAAAAGTACCATACCTAACTTATAATTGAAACAAAAAAATAACAAGACTTCAATTACAATGATTTCCCGTCAATTTCAGAAAAACAAAATTTTAAAATAAATAAAA
Source organism: Cyphomyrmex costatus (assembly GCF_001594065.2). Taxonomy (NCBI): domain Eukaryota; kingdom Metazoa; phylum Arthropoda; class Insecta; order Hymenoptera; family Formicidae; genus Cyphomyrmex; species Cyphomyrmex costatus. The sequence goes on along the minus strand of NW_017277972.1, from coordinate 502,344 downwards.
TATATATAAAAAAAGAAGAAAAACACAACAAAATATAGAAAATAAACAAAACAAAAAAAAATTAAAAAAAATAAAAAAAATAAAATAAATGGAGCTAGAACTCTTCACGTCCACGTCGTTAGCTCTGGGTAATGCTGAGAAAGAGTGAATTTTTAAATAATGTTTCGCATCATTGATCCAAAAAAATTTCGATTACACAATTTTACCATTATTATCGCAGTTTTACATGGATCGCCGCAATTTTAAATCCGCAGTTTTGAATTTTGAAAATCTGAGATCGGATTCGTCATCAGCGACCTCAAAAACCCCCGAGTAGCAAATTTTGTTCAAAAAGGAGGCATTTTTAAAAGTTTTATCCGTCATATTGGATCCGCCATTTTGAATTTGGTAAAAGTAACGATAGATTCGTAATCAGCGACCCCGAAAACCCCCGAGTAACGATTTTCAACTGAATTGCGTGAATAGAAAAATGCGTGACTCAAAGGGTTAAAAGGGTATACGTATGTATACGTTGTGACGTTGCCGTCTCGCTGCAGCGTCGCAGCGACCCTTCGCCGTCACAGAGCGCGAATTGGCGTATGACCCGGGCCGGGAATGGCGGGCGAGCGAAATCTCAAGGGGCCGAAATAGTAATTTAAGTATTATTTTCTAATCCCCGCACTTTATTTTGTATGAAAATGAGTGACGCCTCACCGAGGAACGAGTACACGGCCGCAGGAAGCAAGAGACAGAGGAGAGAGAGGAGAAGGCAGTAACCAGGGCCGAGGTGGTAGCCGGCGGGCCTGAACCTGAGAGAAGTTGGAGCCGCGGGAGGGCCGGGCGCTCAGCAAATAAAGAAGGAACCCCTCGAGGAGGCGCGAGCTAAACGAAGAGGATAGCCGTACACCATTCGGCGAGAAGGCGGGCCGTCGGCGGCGATAAATAGGCTGCCGGCATGAATTAAGCTCACGGGGCCTCAAAGTACCCCTAAAGTAGAGTCCTAGATATCAGAGAAGCGCAACCGGCTTAAGTCAGTATCGTAAAATTATTAAGAAAAGTAATAAAAATGGCGTCGTTTGCAGACGAAATATGAAATCCACCAATCGTCTATTAGTCAGCCATTTTTAATACCACTGAATGAATGTCATGATTGGCTGACAGTCAGCTAATCAGGACGCGGAACATCGGTTGCGCTTCTCTGATATCTAGGACTCTACCCTAAAGGACCTCGCCGGGTACGGTACTATACGCAAAGGATCGCGAAAAGGATTATTGGCCGCGGAAAAGCGCGGCGCGGCTGCGCGCCCCTCGGAGGGGGAGAAACGTATTGATCGCGCATCGATCGCGATTCTCGTGGCTTTTCCGTTTTCGGCGTTACAAGCGTGCGTACGTCCTGGCCCGGCGACAGATAGAGTGGGCGATTTGTGCTCCCGGACGAGAGAGAGAGAGAGGGAGAGGGAGGGAGGGAGGGACTGCCCAGCGGACGGCTCGTTGGATTTCGTGATGAGGTTGCCCTTCGATTCTTAAGATTGTAAAGTCGCATGTATCGAGGCGAGGGATCCTCGTGTTCTGTAGTCGAGTGTCATTAGTGAATTCTCGCGGGACCGCCATTCGCGGCACTTTGGTGTAAAGTATCGTTTAGTGAGACACTCGGCGACAAGCGCGAGAGACTCCCAAACTCCCGGATAGTCGGCCACCGGGGAATTAAAGTATCGTCTAGAATCTTGGGCCTCCTGGAGATCGCGCCGGTCGAGAGTGGAAAAGCCCATGCACGCGCGGTGCATGTATCGCGTCATTGGCGTGAGTGCGACGGCGCGAATCTCGCGCCCTTGTAATGTATTAAGGAATGTCGACACTATTTTGAATCGCGGAGCCTTAGAATATTGAGATTGGCGAACGAGAAAATAACGGAGATTTCTGTGTGTTCTCGTCTATGGTAGTTCGCCCGGCGTGGGCCGGCTATGATATTTTCGCATTAACTCTTATGTGACTCTGCATGATTTTGTGTGAAATCTTAGAAATTATCTCTGGACATGTTGGTTGATACTGTATTGCGAAGCTCATCTCAGAACAGCCGTATCCATGGCGTTATTGTAGCGTATAGAGCATTTATCGTTTTGGGTTTAATTTTGTTACCGAAAGCGCGTTATTAAATATGATATTGTCGTGAGTATTGCGAAATGATTGGTTCTCGCGTGCAATTAATTACTGAAATTTTCACTTAATCAAGAGTCAAGTTTCTTTTGCTTACTTGCGGGTTCGCAACGCTCTACTTTATTTTGTTATTCTTTTTGTCGTTAATTTCTCTACGCGCTGACAAAATTTAGGGATATCCAACAATTTATTTTGTTTCTTTTGTTTTTTTTTCTCTATTAATAAACGCGCTTATTGTTATCTTAATGTTGAGAGTATGATTTCCGCGTTCTCGTCGTAATCTTTCCTCCTAAATTTCCCTGTATTCCCTGTCGACGCGGCCCTTGTCTTTTCCCAAGACCCTGCCCCTCTACCATTGATTGAGCTGGCCTAGCCGCGTAAGAGTGAGAATTTCCGGGATTTTCGCGTATGTTTCGCGTCTGGTGATGTCGCGTTGGAAGTTGGAATTTTTCGCGAGGTCGACGTTGCCTTTAAGGATGTCTGGCGCCCAACTTTTGCGTTTCGCGATTCTCGCTCGGCCGCGTGAGCCTACATTGGGTGCATTCAGTACTACAACTGCTCACTGAGCGCTCAGTGAGCGCTATCCATGAGCGCTCAGTGAGCGATTTCTACGTACTAGATGAAATGTTCTCTTGATAATGCTTGATAAATTACTGAGCGCTCAGTGAGCACTCTAGAATCGTGTATTGGATGCAAGTGCTTACTAGCTGCTTATTGAGAGCGCTCATCATTTTTCATCAATTTTGGTGAGCGTAAATTTTTGTCGCTCACATCGCTCATTAAGCATTCATGCTTTCACAGCTTCACAAAGAAATAATAAATGGTAGTATAAGTAAGAAATATAATTTGAAGATAAAATATCTGTAAATAAGTTATTCTACATACGAATAAAAACATATTCGCGTGATAATTCCTTTTGTGACAACTTTTAATTATTATGTTTTAGAATCAGAGTTATTACTTTTAGAAAAATAAGGTTAAATTTATAGGATAACTTTACGTCTTAAACATTTTAAGTTTATTTTATATATATGTATGTAATGTGGGTAATTATACAGAATACCCCCACCATCTCTAATTTCGATAAAATTAGGCTTATTCGACGCGTTTTTGCATAAAACGAAAGAATCTGGCAGAAATATAAATGTCGCTCTGCCCCGCGAACCGAGATATTAAGCATTAAAGTCATGACTATTCAGGTTAGGAAATCTGTCACAGTCCTACAATCGCCATGTCTTCACTCCTAAAATTTCCGACAATGCGTACTCTAGTACTACTATCTCTATGGGTCAGACTCTCTTCTAGGGACACTAGGCCGGACTAGAGATCCTATAATCAGAGTTTGGCCAAAGCGGACCAAAGATGGCGGATAGAAGGAGATAACAGATATTGCTTTCTTTCTCGTATTATACGTATGCGCAGAAAGCGTGACACTGTGTCAGAAAATAGGTAACAGCAGGTCATATGATGATGTGGTTATAAACAAACACCTTATATCCACGATGTTAAAAATCGCTCTGAAGTCTCAGAGAAGAAACTGGCCAATTGAGTTAATCAATTGGTTGAATTATTCAATTGTAATTTCTTAATTTCCTTTATCCGGGATCTCGGAACAGTTTCTAACCTTTTTGAGACAAGGCTAATTAAAGCTATCTGCCTCTTTCTATTCTTCGAACTCGTTTTCCGACAATGTACGAAGCACGGAGTATTAAGAAGGAGTAAAATCTCCATAGCCTGATCGCCTGAAAAGTGTCCCTGTTTCGATTGTCAATATGGCGTTCTAACGGACCCCACTCTCCGGCTTGTGACGCGTCAGTGCCTGCGTATTACTCGCCTTGTATCAATTAAGTTGTAGAAAACGCGTTTGTATAGTTCTTAATTGCCGAAATAAGGTGAAATGCACCAAAAAACGAAACAAAGATTTGGGAATTAAAAATAAAAATCTTTTTTTTTTTTATTTTTAAGAAAAAGTCTTTAAAACACCTAAAGTACGTAAGAAAATACTGATTACATTTTGTAAGGTTATGTGCAACATTTTGTAAGGTTATGTGCAACATTTATGGTTATTCTTTTTTATTATCAGGACAAAAATTTGTTGGATCGTTGGACTGCAAATTTAAGTCAGTTGAAAAGGCCACTTACTGAATATTGTTTCGTTTGTGAGGAACATTTCAGCATCGAAGATGTTTTTCATTCAAACGATATTTTACTGAATGATGGTACAGTACATCGTACTGAAAGAATAGTATCGAAATTGAGACCAAATGCTATTCCGATAGTTGCCGAGAATTATTCGGAAAAGAAGTCCAATGCTGAACATGAATCTTTTGCAGCTGATACGGCAAATTTAACCGGTGACGATTGTGATGATATAAATATAGAAGGAATAACAAAAATTGTCGTCTACTGCAAGGCGAGCAATGCGCAGACGCTGACGTCACAAACCGGAAAGTGGGGTACGAACGCCATATTGACAATCGAAACGGGACACTTTTAGAAGCGGAGATTTTACTCCTTCTTAATACTCCGTGGTATTAAGTCGATACGTGGTATTAAGTGATACGAAGCTATCCGAAGAATACCGAATGGACCGAGGTAGAGAACCAATCAGAAGTTGTGCCCGCTTTGGCCAAACTCTGATTAAGGTAAATGTTCCAGTTTGTGACCATGACCCTGTTTGTGACCACTCTAAGACTTTTATGTAATTAATCAGAAATTTCAAGTAATTTATCTCTGAAAACAATATTTATTACGTTTTTCAATTAATAACACAGGTCTACAAAATTCACTTTTTTTTTTTTTTATGTGAGACTGATTTTTGACGTATTTTTGTGCTCTGAACATGATTCTGGGGTCTAAAAGTGCCTATCACGTCACGATTTTGAGAAATGTGGGGGTCAAAACCGTAAAAATCGTATTTTTGGGTGTTTTAATACCTATTTTTCTCAGAAACCAGATGAGCTAGAGACTTCAACCTTTACTCAAATTAAAGCTTGACTCTTATACCACAAGAAACATATATGCCAATAAAAAAAAACTATTTTGTATAAAATGGGGTTAAACTTTAAATTAAGTTAAACCTCTACGGCCCAGTTTTCGATCGTAATAACAGGGCCGTAGAGGTTTAACCCCATTTTATACAAAATAATTTATTTTTTTTTTAATTTGCATATATGGTTCTTGTAGTGTAAGATTCAAGCTTTAATTTGAGTATAGGTAGAAGTCTCTAGCACATCTGGTTTTTGAGAAAAATAGGGATCAAAACACCCAAAAACACGTTTTTCGCGGTTTTGATCCCCACTTTTCTCAAAATCATGACGTGATGGGCACTTTTGGACTATAATCCATCGTTTTGATATGTGATGTAGTGATATTTGGTTAACAGATAACTCATGAAAATGTGAAATAAGGTGCCCGTATCGTCATTAAGTGCAGATCGAGCACGTTGTTGTCGCCACGTTGGTAGAGATGGCGTTTGTCACGGCAAAGTCATAGCTGTGTCATATTGTCGTAGACAAACGTTCATAAACAGTTTTTGTGATAAAGTTTTAGTGAACAAGTCAATAATTATTTTGCTATGTGTGAATTCTGAAAAAGGTTGGTAATTTTGAGTATATAAGTGAATATGACAAATCGGTTCAATAAA
>NW_017277972.1:471283-496311 GCF_001594065.2 Cyphomyrmex costatus | reverse complement strand
ATCGTGTGTATTGCATCATGTGCGTCGGTCACTAAGTGATACATGGTGATACATTCGATCCAATGCACCAGTCACTAACCGTGGAGTCACAAATAGGGCAAAATTAAAATCAAGCGGTCACTAATGTCTACATTTACATAGTTTGCTATTTATTTTTTTATATTTATTAGATTATGTTTACAACCCCAGTAAAGCATGTTTTTCGATACAAAAATGATTAATCTTGAGTTCAGTATAATTGATTTCTGATTTTAATCACTCCTATTTTTCATTCGTATTAACTCATGCGATTATCTTATAAGGTCACAAACTGGGACATTTATCTTATAGGATCTCTAGGCCGGACGAACGCATTTATTCGGCTATCTTTTTAAGGTTTAATATCTAGTTAAATATTGTGTGAACTGCAAAATGATATAAGACTTTTCGACTCAGTTCAGTTTACTCTACCTATTCTTGATAGCTAATTTAATCGATTAATGACACCCTGTATAATTGTGATTGCATTTATTAAATAAAAATGTTTATTTTATGTTCCGACTTAACCAAACTGTAAGTCTTGCCACGTATGCCACTCTTCGTATCAAATGTTTGCGTACGTGCGATCCCCGTTAAATTAATAACCTTTGATCTTGTTGAAAATGATATAATCTTTATTGAATGACTACAGGAATGCGTCTTTTATACAAGAAAAACTGAGAGCACATGTTTCCTTTAACGAACGAAAACTTAAACTTAACTTAACTGACCAAAACGATAATCTAGCGCCACCGACAATCTGCAGTACATCAGCGCCGCCCGCTCTAAGCGCCATACATCTAGCGCCATCGACTCTAAACGTAATACAATGCATGCTGGTTCCAAGAAAATTAAAACAAGGCGCGAAATCTAAACATTTTATTTATCATTTACATTTTGATATTTTACTGTTTTAATAATTGAAATTTTAATGATTTAAAATTATCAATAACACAATTTTTTATGTTTGAAAAAATTATACATATATCATTATTATTACTAACATTACAGCAAGAATAAAAATAAAAATGGAGTTCCTAATTACAATTAGTTCATTATACAATTACAGTCACAAATAGCCTAAACACTTTTTAGTCTTTAGTGAATTACTATTCTAATTGGTCGCGTTCAGCGGACTCAACAGTTGAGTGAGCGCTCACTATTGATGTATTCTTTTAGATCATCCAATCAGAATTTTTAATTTAGAAGAATGCACCAATAATAGCGAGCGCTCACTCAACTGTTGAGTCCGCTGAACGCGCCCACTGAAAACCATCTGAAAATATAAATATTTTTTTAGTTCGTCTGATATCTATGTCTATAAACGATCGTATGTATAATACATACATATATATACACTACTGACATCAACTTAAACTACTTTAAACGATGAGAAACGAATTCTCGCGTCAACGACTTTTTTTGCGACCATTTTATTTTTCTCGTAATTAAGAGCTTCCATAATTAGCAGTAAATTCAACCTGTACGCACACGCCTTCGCAATATACAGTGTACATTTATTCTGCACTTTTATATGATGTACCGTTAGTTTGGTTTAATTATAACTTACGGCCGTTCTTTACGGTTAATGGCGTATATATGAGTGGAACAAAAGATCTTTCTGCAGAAAGGAAGCGATAAACGGCATTATCCATTAATGGATAGACATACTGCAGCAGAAACTTCTTTCTTTCGCGGTTGTTAACATGAAAGATATTGAAGAATGTCAGATCGTGCCGTGCATCTCCCATAGAGGTTTTGCACCATTTCCGATTAAGGAAACGCTAGGCAAGGTAGAACGTTCCACAATAAATAAAAAAAAAAAGAAAAGAAAAGCAGAAAACATTAGAGTTGCGACACGAGAATAGAATTAAACACAGCTTTCTAAATTATTACAAGTTATCATAGTCTTTACATGCATCGAGATTTCGCTCGATCCTGAATACTATATATGCCGGTATAAATGTCCGTTCGCCTCTCCGCACGCCTATAATCTGCGTGGCGCGTAATTCACGCAGATTGCAGGCCTGGAGTGATAACAGAGCTTGACGTTATACGATATCGAGAACTGAATACGCGTTAATTAACTTACCGGATCGTACTTATTCCTTGTCAGAAATTGTCCTGATTGGGAAATGGTCAGACAATAATCTACCACATATTTCGTACACACGTACCTCGAATTGTTACTTGCGTTAAATCCTTTGTCCCACACTACTTTAAACACAAACCGACCGAATTAATATTGATGCATCGAGAATTCGCTTTCCCTAACAGATATCGCGAATTTTCCTGCTAAGTATTTGATACCATTTCGTGGTAAACGCATCAGACATTCAATAGATCACGAACGTGGCAATGGAAATTCTGTCTGGATTAGCGTCGACGACAGTATATGGGTAAATATACACACTTCGTGAAGCGGTATATATACTCGTATGTATTATATATTGCGAAGATCCGGATACTCCGTGCCGAGTTTATTCACGAAGAACGTGTATACGGAGTGCGTCTGTTGCACGCAAATGTTTCCCATAAACTGATTTATTGACGGATCCAGATATTTTAAAGAAAGGTTTAACCGCAAACAAATCTTTTTTAAGTCAAATATGTAAAGATAGACAAAATTTCATCCAATTCTACGTTTTCCACTTTTTTTGGTTGACCAGGGAGTTCATTTGCAAGGTCGAAATTTCCCTCTCAAAATTGTTGGAACCATTTTGTATACGTACTGCACGATACAGCATTCTCGCCCAAAGCCGAACAAATCATTTCTTTTGCCTCAGCCGCGTTTTTTTAAAGTTAAAACACGGAAAGAAGACAGTACCTCAAATGTTGCTTTTCAAACAACATCGTGTTTACTGCTAATTTTTCAGGTTATGTTCACAGGAGGAAAAAATATTGTACCTTTTAAAGCTAAAAGATAACACTTTAAAATGACTATAGAAGGAGGGGGGGAGTTCGACCTAGGCTGCGTTTGGAAACATCACCCGAGTGCCCCAGTGTATCGTCTTATCCTCGTTTAACATGGGTGAACAACAAGGATAAGACGATACACAGGAATACTCGGGTGATGTTTCCGAACGCAGCCTTAAACGGGTTCGATGAAAGGTAGGGGCTGAGAATTAATTTGTACACCTAATATTTATATATAATTTTGGTTCAGTGTGACGCTTATTATCTGCTTATTATCATTGACGATCATTAAATTTATCGACAGTGCAAACTTTGTTTCCCTTTTCCTTGCTCCACGGAGCTATTAACTTTTTATAGTGTAATGCACTTTCGCTAGTCATTTACTAGCGCCAAAGTACAAGCTGTAAATGCGGATCGCACAGAACACCCTGTATATACCTTTACCTGCTGCGTCGGAGTATAAATAGACGCTTATGACGTAGTCGGGGAGTTGACATCTACGAGGTCTGCCCCTTCGACGAAAACAACATGGCAAGACGAGACGACGAGACAAGATACGAAGAACGTATAGAAGCCTATAGCCACACTATACGCTACATGCTGTAATGTGCGTACGTACGTACGTGTGCGTGCGCGCGCGCGATGCAAGTGCGACGCATGCAATAGCGTGTACCTGTATTGCGTGTGCAAAAACACGTTTACACACGGCAGAAAAAAACAGCAATGGATAATAATCAATTCGAAAATCTGCAAACACATGACGATAATGAAGATAACGAGCATCGATAGAAGCGGTTATCGCATCGCGGCGTCGCAAATTAATTTATGTGACACGCGCTGCGACGTGTCGTTTTATATTCTTTTGCGTATACACATACTGAAAAGAGATTGACGGTCCACGATTTCATAATTTATTATGTATACAAATTAATTCTCGGCCTTTTTTGACCAACTATGACCTCCCCAGCCGTTTTAGGCGATAGAAAACGTCTTGTTGGATTACTCCAAGAATATTTGCAAGTTCTAATTGCGTTTGGCAAAAATTCTCGTTCAAAATTTCCTTCAACTCCATGTCTTCCACTTTTTTGGTTGACCAGGGCGTTCACAATTCTCAAGGTCAAAATTTCCCTCTCCAAACTGTTAGAACCATTTTTTTACACATACTGTACGATACAGCATTTTCGCTCAAAGCCGAACAAATCATTTCTTTTGTCTCAGCCGCGTTTTTTTAAAGCTGAAACACGAAAAGAAGGCAGGCGCCTCAAATATTACTTTTCGAACAACATCGTGTTTACTACTGAATTTTCAAGTTATGTTCACAGGAGAATCAAATATTATACCTCATTTTAAAACTAAAAGATGGCACTTCAAAATGACTATAAAGAGAGGGGAATTTAACTTAAACGGGTTCTGAGATCGCTGAAAGGTAGGGGCTGAGAATTAATTTGTACACCTAGTACAAACTTCGTCCAGATGCGTGTATTACTGGCTCTTTAGCGAAGCTACCGTTAAGACGATCTCAGCAGCTTTTGCCAAGACTCTCTTCACCTCGCTTCTCGTCACAAACTCTATCGAACTGCATTCATAAACGGAAGATCTTATCGTGCGTCATCTCCAGTTTTTATACACGAGGGCGTATAAAATGTCTCTCTTTTCGAGCTATAGGCGCTACAAAGATCAAACGAATCTCTCTGCTTTTCCGTTTTAAAATGCGCGTGTACATAGAAAACACACGTGAACGCAGATCTTTATTACTATATTTGACGCAAGCGCATGTTTTAGCAACCATATGGATAATAATATTTGATCGTTAAATTAAAGGTATGGCACACGGGTCAAACAACCGAAACATTGAGCGCATTCAGCGGACTTAACAGTTGAGTGAGCGCTCGCTATTATTGGTGTATTCTTCCAGATCTAAAATTCTGATTGGATGATCTAAAAGAATACACCAATAACAGCGAGCGCTTACTAACTGTTGAGTCCGTTGAACGCGCCCATTATAAACAAATGAAAAATTAGGATTGGAGAAATTGTATACAATAGCTTTCTTTGAGAACTCTCTAAATCTAAATCTGTGAATAACCAGATCAGTTCCACATAAGTATGTTTGGTAATTAATTTAATGAAACGTAGAATCCCTAACTTAGCTGATCTTGTTTTAGTATATAAATTCGTATGGTACATGCTATTGGAAGTAATGTGCAATTATCGATATTTTAATTATACATATAACACAAACTCCTTTTTTTACCGATTCAGATTTGGAGAGAAAATAAAATCTTTTTTCAATGTACAAAAGATGCCATGAATACATAGTAAGAAATGAATAGGTTAGTTTTAATATTTCGAATGTGTTCAGAGGAAATCGAGTAACTTTACATCTCCGTATCTCGCATGCCCTGTATAACGTTTCACTTGTGAGATAAGTGTCTTGGACGCCGCACCTTCCGATGCTCACGACAATATCGTTTCACTCGCCGTATCGGCACGCCGCCGAGCGAATCTAGAATTTATCTTTGGTAAAGCGAGTTGCGAAAGTAACGTGGCATGTATCCGCGAGAAACGATCGTTCAGCCACGGAATTTGTTGCAATCTCTGGTAGCCGCGACCATTTGTCTTTTGATATGCGCTATATGTGGAAGAGACCTTTACCGCAACGCGACGCGACGCGGTTGCAAAAAATACGTTTGCGATGTGCGGCGTGATGGAACGTTTAAATCTACTTAGACGCTCGTTAGCGTCGAAGTTAAAGCAATTAAAGCGACGGTATCCTTCTCTCTCTTTCTCTCCCCTCCCCCTCTCTCTCTTTCTCCCCTCCCCCATCTCGAGAGAAATACGAAAAAAAAACGATCCCTTTCGACTCGACGGGAAATTCATAACGGAAAGCCGGCAATTAACCCCTTCGTACCGTGAAAATTCCACTTAATTCAACGCAACGTAAATTAAAGTCCCATATTAATACACGTGATGTGAATTAAACCACGTTTCCGTGCTAATTGTTATCTCAATTTGAAGTTACATATACATGCACTTTGCTATAACTCGTGGTCTTATGTAAATAAAAAATTAAAAAATTAATTCAAGAAAAATTTAATAGAAACACTGAGTAGGGAGTTTGCTCGCTATGAGCTACTATAATGTATTTAAAATTTCATCATACAAAGATATGCATTTTATAACACTTTAAATCGATATTAAACAAGTTATTTTTTAAGACCATAATGTGAACACAGAATAAGTAGGAAATAAAAGGCGTAAAATAAGATAAATTTGGATTTTTAGTGCTTAAATAATTAGAGATGTGAATTTATATATCTATATATCCAATCCCGCAGCGCGCCTAATTTAATTTTCAGTCTTGAAATGCAATCCTAACAAACTAGAGTAATATCGCACATCAAATTGACAAGCAATTTAATAATATTGATAACTCATAGGCATCTTAAAAAGATCTTCATAATATATATACTAATAAGCGCTTCGAAACTTGTAAATAAATTTATTTTAAATCCATTTAAACGATTAAAAATATTTCAATTAAATGAAATTGAATGTTACTTTCAAATTATTATTAAAAAATTAAGTACTTTGTGAAGAATATCATTACGTCGACTTGCCAATAGAGGTCTATAGTTAATCTTGTCAATTCTCGCAAGTGCTGAATTACATGATTATTTGTTTATATAGAACTTCTTTCTAACATCTCTCCCAGGCGTCTAAGGTAGGCTCCCACTACATTACCTTACTGATGAGTCCAGTAGTGGAAGCCGGGACGAAACGCCAACTCGTGATATTCTTCACAAATTTCTTATTTCTCTCAGTTTTAAATTTATTTCTTTCTTTAATATTTAATTTAAGATTTTAATATGTCTTTAAACATATTATTAAGATCTTGTTAGATGCTATAAGCATCAAAAATTTGTGATATTACTACGGTAGTTAATAGATTTGCGTTTTAAGTTCGACGGATGTTCGGCGCGCAATGGGGGGGGAACTACTTACGTGGTATATAATATTCACATTCTAATATCTTATATATGGTCGCACCAATAACCGCGGAATAGCTCTCATTAGCCTGATTTTCTTATTATTTGAAATTGAATATTTACGATAACTCCCATTATTATCAGAGATGAAAACGTCTCACTGACTGGAAAGGTAGGCAATAGAACAGGACTGAAAGAATGTATATGATTTCGACGCCCGAAAAAGAATTGATTCGCGAAAGAGATAGGAAGGATCTTCTGACCGCGATGAAGTGTTGACGTCCTTAATCAAATTCACCCTTCCAATAACGAAGTCATTCTAGAATACGGTAGAAATCGGGAGGAGAAGAAGAGTACTTGGAGAGGATTTCACTTCCGACTAACCGACGCGATGGATCGATGGCGTTTCGTATCCTGGCAGGTGAAGTTAGGATGGCACGAGGATTCGAGAAACATCAATTTCCCGGCTCGTGTCGTCGGCTCCTTGCAACGTTTGCATTTCCAATTTCCGGCCTTTGCGCACATCGTTCTGGTCACGGTTACAAGAGCAAGCGAGCGAGCGAGCGGACGAAAGAGAGGAAACAAGGAAGATTTACTGAATTGGGGAAATGGCGCTCGGAACAAATAGAACCACGTAACGAACGAAAACATAATTAGATGAGGCAATTTAGTAAACACAAAATTACCATTATGAGAAAAAATCATGAATTTTGTTTAATATTTCTGAAAAAAACCGATCTGTCACGCAAAAACGGGAGAGAAGTACAAAGAATTTCTCATTGAGGAATTGAAAATTTTCCTATTCTTGGTCACTACAAAAAACATAGTTTAGTATACATTCCAAAGAGGCGAACAAAGAGAAGGACGTGCGAAGGCCGAACAGCAGGGAACTTCTATATGTAAGATCATGTGATACTTCGTTGTTGCACCCTGAAGAAACATCTGTCGGGGGTGGCGAACTTCCGTGATAGACAAGTGCTTTCTTTACGAATCTAACATCTATGTGCACTCGGTGTTAAATCAAGAAAATTGCAATCGAATTTTTCTATTCTGAATTTGTTCAGAGAGAGACTGGGAATAGTTTTTTTTTTATACAGAAAAAATGTACATATTTCAATAAACATTTGTTTAAACAGTACTAATTAAATATTTACCAAACTAACTTATATTTATTTAATACAAAAACGATTAATTTACTTTAACTATTATTTTTTAATATTTGTTTAATGTAAGTAGAGGTTTAGTTACTAATAATCGAAAAAAATACATTAATCTTCTACTGGCGATGAACTTTAAAAGAACAGTTAGTTTCTGTGCATTGATTGTGCATTCTGGTAGATAAGTTTAAATTTATAAAAAATAAATAAAATACAATTCAACTTCTACGATAGTAAAAACTCATTAGTGATACTTTCACAAGAATATAAGAATTTTTTCCGGATTTTTATACGGAACAATATAAAATACATTACTGAAATTCAAGGATCCAGGTTGCGGACAGGAAGTCAAGATTTATTAAATTTTTTCCTCAATGTTTGTTTTTGTAAATTAAGATTTTCTTCTTTTATTGCTTCTCTCTCTCTATGTGAGGTAAACACTTGTAATGTCTTTCATTGATTTTGCTCATGTCAAATTTTTATTCTGTACTAAAATGAAGGTATGGATTGAAGGGAGAATCTAAAATAGAGAATATCCCGACTTCCGCGATTGCAGAATAAAGGAATTTTATTGTGCTTTGTATGAGGAATGTGTAGGCAGCTCTAAGATGACTTCTGAGAAATCAGTACAGTGTTAGGAATTTCAAGCGTAATTGTTGTTTCATTTTCAATTATTTTTCGTGATCTCTCTTTTACCTTAGCAACGTTCCTCGATGAACAAAGGCCTCAATTTCGTGGCAACGTTTAACTTAATTAAAAAGCGAGAGAATAGACGAACGTATTCGCAATACCCAGTCGTTTCGCCGCACGCTTTCCTCTCACGAAGCGAAGCGCTCGATTGTTCCGGGCGAACACAATGCGATCGTGTGATAACCTTTCACGACGAAAGATTACGACGAAACGGTTGAGATCGTGCTTCACAATGGGAAAGAGATTGCGGTACAGACGATGGATGCGGATCTGCGTGCAAGACCGTGACCCGAACTGATGTATATACTTAAGTAAACGGTATAGAGGAAGCTGAGCAGGTTCCAATGTTGTAGCATATATTTGGGCTAAACTCATGAATTGACGTATTTGCAAAGATCGAAGGTAGATATTTTTTTGTTCAAGCAAGATGAATTTTACAAAGGTATAGGAAATGAAACAAAAGACAAAGAATGAAAAGAATGAAGAGTACCGTGTCCAATATCTCCAAAAAATTACAACTCTTCATTACAATGTTTATTTCCTTCTCGTTTCGCTTCATCATGTAAGTTTTTTTTATAATAGCGAATATATAATTTATAATTATTTTCATCTTTGAATATATTGAATTATAAACTTGTTTTTTAAAACTAGTTCTTTATACATTGAATTCATTAAAAGTTGAATGATAGTTCTCCGATTACGTTATTTTTCCCTTCATTTTTAGTCTCAAACCTTACTTGCTGTCGAAAATCAAAATACTTGAGTTTATAAAATATCACTCTAAATTGATGACTTTTATTTTTAACCCACTCATATTCAATTTGAAAATAAATAAGCCGGAGTAGAAAATAAATAAGTCTTCCTTAACCACGTTTAATTTTTCCACAATAATCTAATAATCAAGAAATATTATACCGCGATGTTAATGTCTAAGTATTTTAATGTCTAGAGTACAATGTTTCTAGTAAAACAAACCACACTCTAAAAAATATCGATGTGAATTTAACATCTTTGATGTTAATCTAACATCCATGCGAAATCTTTTGCATTTCTCACTGTGTTGATATCGATATTAACACTAACATGGTGTGAATTTCAAACCCATAGTGTTAAATCAACATCATATTAATATGTAATTTACTAACAAAGAATAAAATAATATATTTTTCAAAACTAGCTTACCTAAAAAGATAATAATAAAAAACAATAATAAGTAAGGCAAAGGACTCTTAGTTTAAAACAGAAAAGTAATAGACTAAGAAGACAAATTAAGAGTCATAACTTTGAAATTTTTTAATCACGTAGTCAAAGAACCCGAAATTCTCAGATTTGCGTAAAGTAGCCACGGCAGTGTTGGGCGCGCATGACTTAGAGCGACTACCGTGTCTCCAGATAAAAGAAAAACAATAATGTCGAAGATGTAAATAATATAATAACAAGAATAAACATTTCCAATAAAATCTAACCGCAAATCTTCAAATCTTCAAAACTTTACATGTTTCGACTCTTGGATTGAGTCTTCTTCAGAAGTACAATTGAAAAACGTAGTGAGAACATCATTGGTATAAATTAAATTAAAAGATGAATCCATTTTTAGGACAACAAATCTGTCTAACAACGATTGGTAGATCGGTAGTAAATCTGTGGAAGAATAATTAAATAAACTCTCCTTTGTAAAATCAATAAATCATTAATATATGATATACAATTAAGAAAAAACAAAACTTCTTTCAAACCTCAAATAATGAACTCATCCACACACAATTTATGTATGTATAGAAAAATGGATTCATCTTTTAATTTAATTTATACCAATGATTCTAATGTCCTCATTACGTTTTTCAATTGTACTTCTGAAGAAGACTCAATCTAAGAGTCGAAATATGTGAAGATTTGAAGATTTGCGGTTAGATTTTATTGGAAATGTTTATTCTTGCTATTATATTATTTACGTCTTCGACATTATTATTTTTTTTTTATTCTTTGACTGCATGATTAAAAAATTTCAAAGTTATGACTCTTAATTTGTCTTTTTAGTCTATTACTTTCCTATAATAATAAAAATAAATTATCTTAATAATAAGCAAAAATGCAAAATTATATACATATATTATTTGAATAAGTAAAAAGTATTCGTATAATTGAGAAATTTAGTTTGTCCCAATGAGATCATCATGAACACAATTATTTTCGCGAAAAACTGTTGTTTATATTATATTATGTGAAAAAACATATATTAAGCATAACAGTATTTGTCGTCGGAAACTGTGTGGTTCACCAGCAAAGCGGCTGTTATAAATACAAATAGTACAATAGCTTACTCTTACGAATCGCACTCATCAGATCAAGTTCCCTGACATTTTACCTGTTTTTTTAGTATTTTATTTACAATTAGAACAGAAATCATTAATAAATCGTTAATTTTCGATATAAAAAAGTAAAGTCTTTTATAAAAATCTCCTCTGTACGAAAATACTTTTTGCTTTCACTGGTAAAAGCTCAAATCATATTCATTTTTTGTTAAACACGACCTCCTGCATCGCGGATAATTGAGTGAAAACGATTATAAGAATAAACAGCGAAGTCAATCGTATGAGAAATTATTTCGACGGAGTGAAGAGACTAAATTAGGCCGTCGATTGCATACCTCCATGTGAAATTTTACGTTTAGATTAGCATCGCAAATACGTACTTTGCTTCGCTTCGTCATCGCGACGCTCGACGCATTGGACACGATTCAGGCAGAGAAGAGGAACAGGAAAAAACCCGAGAAAAATTACAAAATAATAGCCTGTGCGGACGACGTAAATACCTCCCTCTCCCTCTCCCTCTCCCTCTCTCTCTCTCTCTCTGTATGCATGCGTGCGTGCGTGTTAGAAATATTGAGCTAGGTCAGTCACAGTGCGATAATTTTTACGCTTACGTTAAGCCATAATCACACTAGCGATTGCACGATTGTGATTGACGATTGAGGATTATTTCTCAACCAATCGGAACAAAGCAATCGGTGACTGCTTTGCTCTGATTGGTTGAGAAATAATCCTCAATCGTCAATCACAATCGCGCAATCGCTAGTGTGATTACGGCTTAGTCGGCGATAAACGCGATTACGTCGGAACGTGGCCAACGTAAAACTGGATAACGCGCCTACGTTTACCAATAGAGATATATTTTATCGAAAAGAATAAACTTAAAGAGTCGAAAAACGTGGCGTTATAGATTGAAAGCAAAAATAGACCGAACGTCACGATTATTTTTGATTGCGATAGTTTCGCGATCAGCGAGAAGAAAGTGGTTTCTAGAGATAGCTGCTACAAGGAAAGTTTCCATAAACGTATGACTTATAAAGTCGCGGATAGGAATATTCTCTCCGATTAAACGTGACGCGACTGGATATCGCGCCTAAATGCGATTCGATTTTGCGGGGGTCCGGAGCGTGGGCAGAGGAACTGGAGCGGACCTCTTGCCCGTTTCTGCTTTCACCCAGCACGCAGTTGTTTCGTTTCTTCGTTTCATGTAGTAATTTTTCTGCACAATGCGCACCACCAATCGTTCGAAAAATGTTAACGATCGAGATACGAACTAATCGTGTAGATAATACTGATTTATATTCAAGAACCAATGAAATGTCAAAGGCGTACCTCGGGTGTCAGGTATCTCCGAGAAAATCCACCGAATTCATGCTGAATATTAAAGTTTCGTATAATACGTACGTGGTCGGACTTCTGCCTTCACCGCTTAAAGACAGTGACGTCTCAAGGCGAGGCGTGAAGTGTGGCAGTTCCCGAGTGAAAACTGTATTTCGTACCAGCCAAACCACGCGCGCACTACACTGTCGAATTTACTGTCTAGAATAAAATCCACTAGCAGAAATTACAATTATGTTTACACGTATGCGACTATATAACATTTTTTTTACAAGATATTAGAATACCAGGGCTCGGCACACGATGCAACTTTCGGCCGATTTTCGAATCGGCTCCCGCGGTCGCACGACGATCGAGCGGCATTTGGACTGCGCGCGGAGCGGTGAGGTGAAGTGGACAGCGGAAGACTGAATCGATTAAAAGATCGACCGAAAAATATGTGCATAAAGTTAGCACCGCCATTTTGTAAAAAAAAAATAAAATTTGTGCTCAACTGTGTTAGATTTGTGTTACATTGTGTCGCAACAATTAATGACATATCTCAAAAAACAGAGTTTAACTGAAAAAACTGTGTTTCTCGCCAGCACCGCCATTTTGTTTAATCGGCAAAATAAACATTGTGCTGAGTTGTGCTAGATTTGTGCTACATTGTGCCGCAAAGATTTCAATCGCTCCTTCATAACAATAAAAGGATTAAAAATAGTTTTGCTCTTTGTGTTCGGTTTTTTTGCCCATAAATCGAGTTTGTAGTGCTCCAATGTGAACGATACTGTAAATCTGAGTTATACTAGCGCAGCACAAGTCAGCACAAACGTTATATTCGACGGGACAATGATATTAAGGGCACTTTACTCTTGCGCGCGGATCTTGACGCAAAGATTCTTCGGTTTATAATTGACTTGTGGTAGGCTAGTACAAATCGGATATGCAATTTTGTGGTATTCGAATAACTGATACGAATGTAATTTTTATTCGAAATTGTTGCTAAATTATTTTTTTGTAATAGATTCTATTGTAGTCATTATTTGATGAAGGTACAAATTTGGCACAATATCAGCACAACTTAGCACACTCATGTAAAGTGCAAAAATCGCTAAAGTAAAAAATCGTTTTTTAAAATGTTCTAACGTATTTTTCGTATTTTAACTTTAATATTCAAGCACAATAAAACGCAAGCACAATTCAGCACAATTCTCAGAATTAGTTAATTCCAAAAATGGGGCATAACTTCGTATAGGATGAAGAAACGGTCAATAAGTACCTGCATGAAAATATGAGCGCACATTATCCTTATCTGTGGCTATCAAGCCGATATCTGCTCGAGCTACTGTAAAATCCTTTAAAACGTTGATGGCAAAAATATTAGACGATATTTTCGGTTGTGTTTGTCGCTGGTCACCGGATCACGACGAATAGTTAGTTGACGGTTGACAGCGAATCAAAACAAACATATACGGCACCATTATAATTTTCTGCGTTCAAGAGTAAAGTCCTTAATATTGTTGTGCCCTCGAATGTAACGGTTGTGCTGATTTGTGCTACGCTAGCAAAACTCGGATTTGCAGTATCGTTTATATCGAAGCACTACAAACTCAATTTATGAACAAAAAACCGAGCAAGAAGTACAAAACTGTGTTTAATCCTAACTTTTGTTGTTATGAAAGAGCGGTTAAAACCTTTGTGGCACAATGTAGCACAAATCTAGCACAATTCAGCATAAATTTTATTTTTATTTTTTTTACAAAATCACGGTGTTAACTTCACGCACATCCGAAAGTTGCATCGCGTGCCGAGCCCTCCCGTTTACAATAAAACTATAATTATAATGAGTGTATAATAATAAATAGTTATTTCTCAAACAGCAGCCCAGTTATTTTTGTCATTTAAATAAATAGTCATTTAAGTTCTCTCGCAAACAAAAAGCGGAAGACGATAATAATGATCCGTTAATACACAAGCTTTGCGTAAGGTCTTTAACGAAGTCGATTTAAATCGAATGGCATGAAAGCAGCACCATGCTCATTGTAGATGGAGCTATTGAATACAAATCGTTGTTTACATCGAAATGAATTTGTCAAGACCATCTCGATCAAATTTCACGTCATAACTGATTATAATGACTATTATAATTCGTATTATAACAATCACCTTAAATCGTATTATACACGGAAAAAATTTCAAATAATATGCGCTCAAATTCTAGTAATTTTCATGAAATCGACAGGATTAATGATCCATATAAGAGCAAGTGTACTTGCGTAAAATTTACTTCACTTTTTTGGTAAATGAACGATCATCGTATAACCATTATTCGGTAAAATATCATAAAGTAAATTTTATGCTATTTACAATTTATTACTACTTCTTAATCTATAATAAGTTACCATACATCTCAATAGAATTGACTTTATCGAGTATTTTTGAACTAAAATTTATACAAAATTTATTTTACTGCGTCGTAAAAAATACAAGCGCATAAAGTCTTATGCATGTTTAATACAGTCTTGAAAAGTAAATCACTTGAATGTGTGGATTTTACTATAATTGTAACTTTTTACCTCATACCTCCATTATTTTTTACTTTCAGAGAAGTTTGACATAAATAAGTTCGACAACAAAAATAGTCATCGGAATATTTTTACAAACTTAAAATTATCAAACATCAAAAATGAAGGGCATGTGAGAGTGCAACGTTGTTGTACGTGAATAATCCAAAACGGATTCTCAATAAAATTCTTTATTAATGAACATCAATCAGTACGTTTCGACTTCTTTTTGAGTCTTCTTCAGCAAATACAAATACATGAATTCTTCTTTTAGTAATTTTGCAAGACAAACGATCGAATTGACAGATAAGATGTAGTGTCTGTAAGTATTATTTTTTTGATGACAAAAAAAATTAATAATTTACTTATTCAAAAGCGACCTATCTTGCAAATAAAGTGAAGAAAAAATATAAAATACAATAGTGGACATTTTTTTAGTATGTCCTAGTCTTAGATTAATTAATTAATTATTACATACGCCTATAGTGCTTGGCATTATAATTCTGATGACCAAGTATATAGGGAGGGGCATTTAAAACAGGTCACCTGAATAATTCGCTTGTTTTTGACAATAGAAGAAAAAGTGTCAAACAAAAGTTGCTTGGTTTCGAGGGGCACATAATGTGATGTAAATAATTGTTTTTTTGGAGGCGTTAAAAAGATATGAAGGTCACCTCCAAGGTCCTTTTTTAAATGGAATTATGTAATTTTTTTTAGATAACGTGATTCCTCTAATTATTTTGCATATAAAAGTATTAAGGTAGAGATACCAAAAAACCAATAGTTTTCGAGATATTTTACACTTTATTTTGATACATATTGACACAAAATGTTAAATAACTCGAAAACTGTTGACTTTTTGATTATCGTACCTTAACCTCCGTGAACCTGGCCCCTTATCTTCAAAATTTTGTAAAAATAAGTAGAGTTCTGGTTGCCCCCCGAAAAGTTTTAGAGTTCTATAACGAATTTAAAAAAAGTTCCGTTGATTTAAACAAAGAAAACATCATTTGAAGTAGGCGGGGGGCCAACTTCACAATTCTGCAACTTTGAATGACTATAATTTCTATACCGTTCATTTTAGCATCTTGGCCTATAGAGGACAATCGATAGAACTCTTTGGAGGGCTACTAGAACTCTCAACAAAACACCGGATTACCAAAATTTTGTATACAAAACAATTTTTCTAAAAAAAATTTTTTTTTCTTCAAATTTGACGTTCTGACATGAGTTCTGGTAGCCCCCCCAGATAATCGTTAGAACTCTTCGAGGGGCTACCAGAACTCGTATCAGAACGCCGAATTTAAAAAAAATTCTTTATTTTTTATAAAAAATGTTTTGAATAAAAAATTTTGGAAATCCGGTGCTTTCTTTAGAGTTCTCGTTGGAACTCTTCGGGGGGGCTCCCAGAACTCTCAAGAAAGCACCGGATTTCCGAAAAAAATTTTTAACACCTGTGGACTTACAAGTGTAACTTGGGTAAGTTTACTTGTAAGTCCACAGGTGTTAAAAATTTTTTAATCCCATTTTGATAGCTTTTAGTATGTTGTTCTCCAAAAAAAAAATAAAAGACGTATTTTTTTATACGTGCCCATACGCACTTTTAAAGGCTGAAATACCCCTTTGAAAAAAATCGGTTTTTCTCTTTCGAAGCGAATATCGTCGAAAATATAAAATAAAAAAAAATTTCTGGAATAAAAATTGAATGGCTTCAAGGGTAGGGGAGAGTGAGGCTAGTTGTAATATTTTTTGTAAAACAGGCTCAGATTTTTTATCACTTTGAAATTAATAAATTATGAATAGTTGGTTTTAAACTATGATTTCTTAGACTTAAAATACTATACAGATGTAAAAAATATTTTTCTTTTAACTATATGTATATAATTTTAGATTTTATTATATTTCGTAGACAATTACCGCGTAAATTAAATACATTTAATTAAAAACATTTAATTTACGCGGGCAAAATCAATGCGTTTAAAATTACAAGTTTATTAAGGAGATGTTATTTCAGATTATCAGAGTTGCGTTTCAAGGCCGAAGATAGTTCGGCGCGCAAGTTTGGGGGGGGGGTGTGGGAGGGGAATACATATATATACATATATTACTTTAATAAATATTGCGAAGAATATTACTACGTCGACCCGCCATCAGAGGTCTATAGATATTCGCAAAAATTCTCGCAAGTGTTTTGATACGCGTATATCTGTATACATAGAATCTCGATTTAATAACTTAAACAGGCGTCTAAGGTAGGCTTCCACTACAATGCCTTACTGATGAGTCCAGTAGTGGAAGTTGGGACGAAACGCCATAAATACGTGATATTCTTCGCAATATATTAGATCGATTTAAAGATTAACGAAAATTGGCTTATTGCCCTTATCTCAATATATTAGTTGTTTAATACATATTGAGCCTTTTCACAAAACATTCAAACACTACATATATGTAGATACATATATATACTATTGTATATAAAAATATATACTATTGTGTATATATATATATACTATTGTATATGTAGATACATTATTTGTTACTCAAAGGTAAATGTATAAAAACCGAGACCAAAATTACAAAAAATTGTGAAGTTTATTTACGTATATTTTTTAATAACCTCTTGCACATACGCCCGACGATGATGCGTGCGCTTCTGATTGTCATTAAACTATTAGATGGTGCCACTATAGACTTTTGTCTTTATCTATAATTTCATATCATGTTTATAACATTTTTTTATTTAAGTGTTACTACTTACCCCTGTTATTTTTAGCCCCAGTCTCCCCTACTTTACAACTATAATAAAAAAAAAATTTTTTTAGTTATTTATTTATTGTATACCTTCACCCTCCACCCCTATTTTCAAAAATTTTTTTATCTTTATATGACAAAAGTTAAAGAGCATAATTTACTGAAAACAACGGTGTGTATTTAAATTATTTTCCATAAAACCATTTTTCAAAAATGGACGAAAACGTATGTATACACGTTCCATACGTATTCGTACGCGCCCCATACGTATTCATACACGTGTGCGCGTGTTGTGTATGTATATGTGTGGGAGAAATATCTTTGCCCCTCACGTTTGGAGTGCTTGATTTACGTGAGTCCCCCTTGCCCCTCACGTTTGGGAGCTTGATTTACGTTAGTTCTCTTGCCCCTCACGTTTAGGGTGCTTGATTTACGTGAGTCTCCTTGCCCCTCACGTTTGGGGTGCTTGATTTACGTGAGTCCCGTTGCCCCTCACGTTTGGGGTGCTTGATTTACGTGAGTCCCCTTGCCTCTCACGTTTGGGGTCCTTGATTTACGTTTAAATTTTATTATATAATATTCTTTTAATATTATTTTTTATACGTTTTTGTAAGTTTAATTTCATTTAATTTTTTATTGTTAATAATTTGTACAATGAGGACTCCCAGAATTGCTGGAGTCAAAGAAATGCTGTATGCACATTGATTTTGTGCACCAAGCAAAATCAATGTGCATACAGCATTTCTTTGACCCCAGTAATTCTGGGAGTCCTCATTGTACAAATTATTAACAATAAAAAATTAAATGAAATTAAACTTACAAAAGCGTATAAAAAATAATATTAAAAGAATATTATATAATAAAATTTAAACGTAAATCAAGGACCCCAAACGTGAGAGGCAAGGGGACTCACGTAAATCAAGCACCCCAAACGTGAGGGGCAACGGGACTCACGTAAATCAAGCACCCCAAACGTGAGGGGCAAGGAGACTCACGTAAATCAAGCACCCTAAACGTGAGGGGCAAGAGAACTAACGTAAATCAAGCTCCCAAACGTGAGGGGCAAGGGGGACTCACGTAAATCAAACACTCCAAACGTGAGGGGCAAAGATATTTCTCCCACACATATACATACACAACACGCGCACACGTGTATGAATACGTATGGGGCGCGTACGAATACGTATGGAACGTGTATACAGACGTTTTCGTCCATTTTTGAAAAATGGTTTTATGGAAAATAATTTAAATACACACCGTTGTTTTCAGTAAATTATGCTCTTTAACTTTTGTCATATAAAGATAAAAAAATTTTTGAAAATAGGGGTGGAGGGTGAAGGCATGCAATAAATAAATAACTAAAAAAAATTTTTTTTATTATAGTTGTAAAGTACTCTTGAAGCCATTCAATTTTTATTGTAGAAATTTTTTTCTATCCCTTATATTTTCGACGATATTCGCTTCGAAAGAGAAAAACCGATTTTTTTCAAAGGGGTATTTCAGCACTTTAAAAGTGCGTATGGGCACGTATAAAAAAATACGTATCTCTTATTTTTCTTTGGAAAACAACATACTAAAAGTAAAGAATAGGGAGAAAAAGAACGGAAGGCTTGCGACAAGCAAAAATGCGCGCCATCTAACACATGTGCTGTTAACTGTTTGGTCGGCCATGTTAGATATGAAACGTTAGGTTCTAGGTTCAAAAGATACTGGAAAGTTATTTCTTTGGTGTGAGACGTAGTACGCTTTCCTTTTAGATGACACACACGACACAAACGTCGTTCTATCTTTCTTGATGTTCAACGAATGATAAAAATAGAATGAGTTTGTGTCAAGTGTGTCTTCTAAAAGGAAAGCATTCGTAAAAATAGGCGAATTTTGGCGTGCCTTCTTCGTTTTCAGGGATCAGAAGACAAAGATAGTCTCAACCACGGTTACTTTTGTTTGCTATACCAGAGGCACGCCAAAATTTGTCTAATATTAATCATTCATGTGGTCCATCGTTGTACGCAATAAAGCGTGTTATTTATTTTACGTGTGTGTGCATGTGGCGCGCGCGTGTGTATGTGTGCGCGCGCGTGTTCAGTTATGTTAGGTTGGGTACATGTTGCGTACGCCATCTGCCATTTCTGCAGTGTACTATAGCCTAAAATGAGGGTCGTTTCTTAACATGGGCCGTATATGGAGCCTTCCATTCTTCTTCTCCCTATTCTTTGACTAAAAGCTTATCAAAATCGGAGAGTTACACTTAGGTAGGTTTACTTGTTAGAAATATTCGAAAATTGAAACTTCAAAGCCTCAGAACGTTTTAGATATTGATTTTACAGCATCGGTTATTGAGGATAATCGTTAGAACTCTTCGGGGGGGCTACCAGAACTCGTATCAGAACGCCGCGAATTTAAAAAAATTCTTTATATTTTATAAAAAATATTTTGAAAAAAAAGTTTTGGAAATTCGATATCCTTTCTTAAGAGTTCTGGTAGCCCCCCGAAGAGTTCTAACAATTATCCTTAATAACCGATGCTGTAAAATCAATATCTAAAAAGTTCTGCGAATTTGAAGTTTCAGATTTCGATTTTTTCCATTTCTATGAGATAGAACTCCCTTGTTTGCGGTTTTAGCTACATGATTATTAAGGATAATCATTAGAACTCTTCGGGGGGCTGCCAGAACTCATGTCAGAACGTAGAATTTAAAGAAAAAAAATTTTTTTTTTTTAGAAAAATTATTTTGTTTAAAAAAATTTTGGTAATCCGGTGTTTTGTTGAGAGTTCTAGTAGCCCCCAGAAGAGTTCTATCGATTGACCTCTATAAGCCAAGATGCAAAAATAAACGGTATAGAAGTTATAGTCCTTCAAAGTTGCAGAATTGTGAAGTTGGCCCCCGCCTACTTCAAGTGATGCTTTCTTTGTTTAAATCAACGGAACTCTTTCTAAATTTGTTATAGAACTCTAGAACTTTTCGGGGGGCAACCAGAACTCTACTTATTTTTACAAAATTTTGAAGATGAGGGGCTAGGTTCACGGAGGTCGTACCTTAATACTTTTGTGAACAGAATAATGAGATAAATCAAATGGTGTAAAGAAAACACACAGTTGTGTATTTAAAAAATTATCCACTTTGTATACATATTTTTTTTAAAGCAACTATGTGTTTTCTTTACACCATTTGATTTATCTCATTATTCTATTCACAAAAGTATTAAGGTACGATAATCAAAAAGTCAACAGTTTACGAGTTATTTAACATTTTGTGTCAATATGTATCAAAATAAAGTGTAAAATATCTCGAAAACTATTGGTTTTTTGGTATCTCTACCTTAATACTTTTATATGCAAAATAATTAGAAGAATCATGTTATCTAAAAAAAATTACATAATTCCATTTAAAAAAGTGGAGGTGAAAAGTGAACCTTCATATCTTTTTAGCGTTCCACCAAAAAAACAATTATTGACATCACATTATGTGCCCCTCGAAACCAAGCAACTTTTGTTTGACACTTTTTCTTCTATTGTCAAAAAGAAGCGAATTATTATTCAGGTGACCTGTTTTTAATGCCCCTCCCTGTATGTTTACCTTCTAATGTCTGAGTTGAAACTGTTACTCTTAGTATACAATGCCTAGTCATTTTTTTTTTTAAATAAATATGTAGAGACATATAAGTCAAATTTTAAAAATAGATGTTACAAAGTTAAAATACAATATCGAATTATTATACAAATATATACGTAAGGCAACATTAAATTACAACTTATGCTTCGTTTCATCCAACATTGTTTTATAATTTTGATGTAGCCTGTCAGTGTGTTTATTTAAACTGTTTTCTTGGGTATAAATGTGAATACATTCTGAGATTAATCGTCTATTTAAATACCGCTCTGAGTCAAAAATTGTCACATTTTGCCAATCCAATTCGTGTCCATAACTTAGCCTATGTTCAGTTATCACAGAATGTGTGTCTGTATTCCGATTAATATGATTCCTATGTTCTGAAATCCTAGTCTTAAGTGTTCTACTTGTCTGCCCCACATACGATGCACTACAAGATTTGCATGATATTTTATATATAACATTTTTCTTTTTTTCTTTAGGTAAATTATCTTTTTGGACTTTAATGAATTTGTCTAATTTATTCATACTAGTGAATGCTAATCTTACATTAAATTCTTTGCTAATCCTCATGAACTCTTCTGAGATTGGTGAGATATACGGAATAAGAAACCATGGTTTATTTCCGCCATTACTGTCTTTATTATTTCTGTTAGTTAATTTATTTTGATTCTTAATTAAAAATTTCAGTCGTGTATTGATAGTATCAAAAATTAAATCTATTGGGTAATCATTGTTCTTTAAATATTAATAATGTAATTAATAATAATAAAGAATTTTATTGAGGATCCGTTTTGGATTATTCATGTACCTACAACAACGTTGCACTCTCACATGCCCTTCGTTTTTTATGTTTGTTAAATCAGGAGAGTCCGTAAGAAGATTACGTTTTGAAGTCTTAAAATTATCCTTAGAAATGGAGAAAATTAGTTTCCCTTTTGAGTCTTGAAATAAAATCTTGAAATTAAAATTATCCATCTTTTTTCCTGTAGAAAAAATAAGCGTGAGTCTTGTTATACTTTTAAGAATTTAGCAACTTGTAAAAATATAAAAATACATTTTGCTTTTGATATACATGTTTTTTTCTAACAAAATTCCAATTTTGTAAATATATAAACGCGCAATTCGCCGATGTGTACCTACCTACTTCGATATTTTCCACAGAAATGCGAGTTTAAAAACGAGATGCTACAATAATTATTAATTTAACGATATTAGTTTTAGTCTGCCACGATTTTACGCTCACAAAGTTTCTGCAGATGCGTGTGCAAATATACGTAATCTCGATAGGAAAGGACTTTCCACGCGCGGGCTATCGGAGCGATAGGGACCGCATGTAGCCTCCGAATATGACCGTAATCTGTTACCGCGGTATCCGCTGCCAGATGCCAAACGCTTCGCACCAACAAGTTTACACGCGCGGTACAGCTAATTGCAGTAATCTAGCTTAATGTACTGGAGAGAAGTAGCAGTATTTCGGCTAGCCGACAGATAGGGCGATTGTTACCATAGAGATGGAGCATGACGCTGCGATGATCGCCACACCAAATTTCCCATTACGTGCCTAATCTACGTAGCGAATATGCCGCGAATATCGTAACACGACATACAGTACTCGTGTAGTAACGTACGTACTATGACGTAACGCGCGTAAAAGCGCAACGAGAGAAGATTTTCAACGGGAGTTACGAATGGAATGATAAAATGTCTGCTGCTGCCGCCGCTGACGAGTTTGCTTCGGTTATAAAAGAGAACTTTGAAGGGAGAACCTGTTTTTGTGGTATACGAGGGAAGTTAATCCGTCCCGTTGTATGAAAACCCTGAGTCGACAGCCAGCCAGGCGGCCACCCCCAAAGGGCCTGCGCGCGACAAGATAATACGAATAAAACGCGATTATCCCGTTGGACAATGAGAAAACCGGAGCCATTGAATATTCAAACACAATTTCTATTGTCTTCGGTTTACTTGCGTTTCTCTCTCGTTTCGGCCAAGCGCGTCGTGATTCTTGCGAGTAAGAAACAGTTTACAAGCAAGGTACTATAAATTCAGCGACAATTTAACGATATAATTAATATCAAATCTTATTTGAACCGTGAGAGTTTCAAACTAAATACCGATGAGAATAAGCCATTTACGGTCAAGCTGGATCTTGGATGCTTCTAATATAATTTTCGCTTCTAATATAATATAACATTAAATTATTTACAGATTTTTAATGTCATTAATAGATTTTAATATGTCATT
The DNA here is from genome assembly GCF_001594065.2 of Cyphomyrmex costatus. Taxonomy (NCBI): domain Eukaryota; kingdom Metazoa; phylum Arthropoda; class Insecta; order Hymenoptera; family Formicidae; genus Cyphomyrmex; species Cyphomyrmex costatus. The sequence goes on along the minus strand of NW_017277972.1, from coordinate 472,740 downwards.
CAACATATTATTAAGATCCAAGATGCAATGAGCAAAACTGTTAGATTGTTAGTCAATTTAACTCGTGATAGTACTGCGGTAGTTTATTAGTTTGCATTGTAAATCTGAAAAAATTTCGGCGCGCATTTAGGGATCTACATACGTATAGTATATAAATTCACACGAAAATTATATTAGAAGCATCCAAGATTCAGCTTGACCATAAATGGCTTATTCTCAACGATATAGTTAATAAAATTAAATATACCAGAAACCAAAACGGATAGTATTAATTGCCTCGGAATACCAAATTACGTCTCATTATTGCTACATTGTCTCATTATTCCAATTTGCGTGAGGCCAAGCATGATTATTAACGCGTTGCAGTGTAATTACTAATATATTCCAGGTTACAATATTAAAGCCAACGCAATTAATCATGGAGGGCAAACTAATTATTCGTTATGTTGTGATGCATAATTGATATTGAATCACTATAGGAAATCAAATGTGCATAATGTGCGCGAAATGCACATTTGATTTCCTATTATAGTGATTGAAAATCTGCGTTTAGTCCGACGTTTTTCATAATGTATTGAGAGAAAAGAAATGGTTAGCTATCACCATAATTTATTAAAAAAATAACAATAATTTATAGTTATTTTTTAAACAATTATAATATGTATCTATATTTATAATTGTTTTAATTATTATATTATTACTATAATATAGTCAATTGTGCTATTAATATAGTCACACACGCTGTGTGCTGGGAAAAATGTTTAATTTTTTCTTAACATTTATTTTACTCTAGTAAGTATAAATTTTAGAACATGTAGTGAGAAGGCTCGTTAAGTTTTTCAAACTAATAATAAAGAGAGAAAGGGTATACGAGCAAACAAATTCGTTAAAACATTTAATTTTATTCTAATATATTGTGAAGAATATTACGTTATTTTTGGCGTTTCGTCCCGGCTTCCACAGTAAGGCAGCCTATCTTAGTGGAAGCTTATCTTAGATGCCTGCGTAAGTTATTAAATCGAGATTCTATATAAAGAGATATACGCGTATCTCAGCACTTGCGAAAATTTGCGAATATCGATAGACCTCTGATGGCGGGTCGACGTAGTAATATTCTTCGCAATATTTACCCAAAGCAAGAACAATGTCCTATTAATAATTAACTAATATACGTAATCCCCCCAAATTTACGCGCCGAACATTCGTCGGTCTTGAAACGCAATTCTCATATCCCCCCAAATAAATTTTAGAATATCTGGAGACACGGTAGTGTCTCGGCGCTAAGCCAAGCGCGCGACACTGCCGTGCCTCCTTTACGCGACACGGAGAATTTTTCGGGTCGAGATGATCAGATCTCAGTAACGGCTGAACCGATCAAGTTCTACATACGCTCAATCGACAGGAAATACTAAAATTGTATAATAAAAGTGCTTTCATTTTTTTTCTACGTGCCCTAC